>NW_007731716.1:30695-33362 GCF_000696425.1 Galeopterus variegatus
ATAATTTATATAAACAAAAGTTCTTCGGGGTCCTCAATAATTTTTGAGTGTAAAGTGATCCTGAGAACAGAAAGTTTGAGAACTACTGATCTAAACCAACGTCAACCATTTCTTGTAAAGTAAGAGGGCAAAAATGTGGTCTGAGTCTGATTAACTTTGGTTTTTAAAAGAAATCTAATTCATGAAGCAGCCAGAACAACGATAGAGGGAAATGCTGCTCCTATTTATTTTCCTGAAATACTTCTTGAGTTCATGTAACCCACCTTTGCTCTTTTCTTTCCCACACCCTCCCTGTTGGAGGATAGAGCTGTACGGTGATTTCTGTTTACATGTGCGCACACACACACACATACACACACACACGCACATGCACACACACAGCCTTATAAACATTATTGTGTAGTCTCAACTTGTGACTTTCCTAACCACTCAGCTCCATGAGTCCCAGGCTCACTGTTAGGGCTTGGTTTGCACCTATCCCTTTTATAACCTGGGGAGATTAAGGTAAGATTCAGGGAAACCACTACTGAACGGTACATGGAGGAATGGAGATCTGGAGCTCCACAAAGTGCTTTTATTTTTCCCTTTTGCACCAGGTACTTGGTTATCAGTTCACACGACTGTGGACTTGCAGAAGAGTTCATTTTATTTCTCTCTGGCCCAACAATAACGGTGAGGCCCCTCTCCTACCCCCCTCTCAGAACCTGGGAAAGAACAGGGTGGCATTCTGCAGGTTTCTGGTGGCAGCCAGGAGCTTGCCAGCGTGCTTGACACCTGAGTCCTCTAGTAAAGGACACAGTTAACTCCTCTTTGGAGATGGCAAATTAGCCGGTGCCTGCAGATATATGATGACTTCTTCCCTGCCAAAGAAACCAAGCCCCTCTGCCAGGGACTTAGCCAACCAGTTCTGGCTCTCAGGCCTGTCTTCCCAGGGGATGGTAAGTGAGCACCCCGGCATTGTCATCTGTTCTGAGACCAGCTCACTCGGAGCTCCTGGGTATCATGGTGTCAGGCATGCAGAAAAGGAGAGAATGCGATCGTGCGATCGGTGGATAGGAGACACATGATAAAGAAGACAGCATCCTTCTCTGATCTCTCTGCTGATACGAACACAACCCAGTGGCGCCCGGGTTCTGCTCCAGCACGCCAGCCTCCCACAGCAGCTCGGAAGGGAGCACAGATGCAGGGCTGGCCACTCTCGGTCCCGACTTCAAGTTTCACTGCTCCCTGCCCCGGAGAGATATTATGACAGCTGAGGGCATTTTTCCCTAGCGTGCATGAGGATGCTTGGGATCCCTTCCTTTTTATTTATTTATTTTATTTCTTTTGTTAAGTTTTCTTATTTGTTGAATCAATAAGAAAGTAAAAACCTGTATTTTTTTTAATCAAACAGGTGCAGAAAGTTAGTTATAAAATGACTAAGTGTTCCATGCACCAGTATCCTATCAAACTTTCATTCTTCTACCCAGGTAACTAGAAATAATAGTTTTTGTATCCAGAAAATAAAAGTATATGTATGGGGTATGGTGTACGTATCCATAGCATAGTAAGGGTTAACAGTGCAGGCTTTGGAGTCAGACTGCTGGCTTGGAATCATGGCCACACCATTTACTAGGAATACTGGGAATTTACTTTGACTTTCTGAGTAACAGAGGGCCTATAGCAGTACCTATCTTTTAGAATCATTGAGAGTTAATACATGCGCAGTGTTTAAAATAGTACCCAGCACCTAGTAACAATTAAATAAGTGCTGGGTATTATTATTATTTTTTTATTATTAATATAATTAATATAATTATGATTTATGCATAACTCCATTTTAGAACTTACACAAACACAAACATATTAAGCGTGCTGTTTTTAACTTTACTTTTTTTTCACCAAATAAAATAGCTACAAGAGCTTTCTATGTAAACACAGATCTGCCTCATTCTTTTTTGTTAGCTACATAGCGTTTTATTTTGTGGATGTACATTTTTAAAATTCAACTAGATTCCTATTGACCTGCATTTAGGTGTTTCCAGTTTTTTTCTATGATAGACAATGCTTAGAAAATTTTTATTAATGTGTCTCAATGTTAAATTTCTAGCAGTGGAATCACATGGTCAAAGAATATGTTTTTAGATTACTTTTTTCATTGTTAGCATGTGGAATTTTAGTATATCTCAAATTTATTTTTGATATGCTATAAGGTAGGGATCCAGCATTGTTTTCTTCTAGATTGAAGAGCAGTTATGCAAATAGTACTTATTTACTAAAGCACCTTTTCCTCATTGAATTGAAAGCCTAATTTGTTATACATATTCATTTCTGGATCTGTTTTTAATATTTATTCTTTTTCAATGATCTATATTGTTATTCTGGTAGACCATTTTTATTACATCTATAAAATTCACCAAATGACATATGCATTTAATGTTTTTGTATAAATTTTAAAGAAATGTCTGTGATAGAAATGCTGGATCAATATAAAATTCTCATTTTCCCTCACTTTCCCAGCACCAGATATTATCAATTATTTTCAATTATTTGTGTTAGCCTACTAATTAAAAAATAGTATCTTTGCTTTTTCATTTGAAGATTTTAATTAAAAAGTAGAAAACAACTTTTTGCTTATTCATTTGCCATTTGTATCTCAGCTTCTATCAGGTTGTCAGTATTTTTCAT
>NW_007731716.1:34309-35719 GCF_000696425.1 Galeopterus variegatus
GTATTGACTGTTACATCTTTTCTATATAGATTTAGAATACCACAATTATCAAATACTGAAATCCACACATTTGCATGATCTGCTCCAGTGTCAAAATGTATTAATTATGATAGCTTCATATAATTAATGTCTGATTTGACTGATGCATACTATCTTCTTTCTCTTTTTCTGCATAATTTTGAACAATGGATTTTTCCAGATGAAGTGTAGTATCCATTCTGCTAATTTCCCTAGTAGAAAAAACATACACACCAACCTGTGAGTAATTGAAATAAATCAAATTGTGTATTTGGGATATTAAGATTAATAAAATGAGTGGTTCCTTTAACATATAGTCACAGCATGTCCCTTCTCTACTTCGAGGGCTCCCATCTCACTCACAGCCAAAGCCAGAGACCTACAATGCCAGTGACTTGCCTGGTACAGCCCAGGCTTTCTCTCTCAACCCATCTCTCTTACTTGCTTTCTTACTCTACACCAACAACATGGGCCCACCTGCCGTATCTAGACACCTGCACTTGTTCCCACTTTGAGGACTTTGCACTTGCTGTGCCCTCTGCCTGGAATGCACCCCCCTGACAGCCTTGGGGTTTGCGTCACCACTTCCTTTGGTCAGAGCTTCAGATGTCATTGCTAGTGAGACTTTCCCTGAACAGCCCTCAGCCCTGCTGCTTTAAAGGAACACTTTATCCATCCGACTCCTCTTCCCCGCTTTACCTTTCTTCACAGTGTTTACCACCATCACAGACAACAGATTTTTAACTGTGTGTACTGCTTGTCTGCCTCACTAGGTACCCCCACACAAGGCCAATGGCTTTTATCTACCTTGTTTTCTGCTGTCTCCCCAAGGCCTAGAACAGTGTTTGATACGTAGTAGGCCCTCAACAAATATTTTTTTGAGTGAATGAATAAATGAAGGAAACTTTTCAAAATTAAGTGTTCCAATCGAAGACATGATGCGGTTTGACTTTTGTGTTTCTTTCAAGTCCTTTATATAGATAATTTACATTTAAAAATATATAATTCCTATTTTTGCAATGTAAAGGAAACACATTCTTCTGATCTGCTTTTTAATTGGTTATGTTTTTGCATAGAAAGGCTATTGATTTCTTATTCTAATTTTGTTACTAGCTCTTGATTAAATATCATTCTTTCTAATAATTTTTCTGTTGATTCTCTTGAACTTTTTAGGTATTCAAAAACAGATTATGCAAATAATGATAATTTTTGCATCTGTGTTCCAATTATTATGCCTTATTTATATGTGTTTTATAATTGCATTGTTTAGTGTTTGCAAAGCAATGTTAAATGTAGTAGTTACAGAGGGCATCTCTCTCTTAATCTTTAATAAGAATGTTCCTAGCATTTTATCATTGACATGTTAGTGGCTTTTCATTGCATATATTTACA
>NW_007731716.1:36372-41719 GCF_000696425.1 Galeopterus variegatus
AAGAATGTTCCTAGCATTTTATCATTGACATGTTAGTGGCTTTTCATTGCATATATTTACACATTTACAAATACAAATATGCACAAACATGCACACACACAGCATGTCACAGAAGAGTCTATTGAATTCTATGTCAATGCTTCTTTTCTTTAAAATCAGCAATGGTTTTTGAATTTTATTAAATTATGTTTTGATATATTTGAAATGAATATGCTCTTCCTTTTTTAACTTATTTGTATGATAAATTATATGGTTTGCTAACAATGGATCATCCTTGCCTTCCTGAAGGAAACCTATTAGATTATGTTGTATTTTTCTTTCAAGGTGCTGCTGAATTTTATTTGCTGGTGTTTCGAAGATCCATGCATTCATATTTATAAATGAGATCCGCCTGTAGAGTATATTTTCTTTACGATGTTTAAAAAAACACATGGGGTTTTCTATTTCAAATGCATCAACTATCTCTATGTTAGATAACTATTGATTTCTATAATTTTTTAACCTTTTTTTTCTGCATTCTTTCATTGATACAAAGCTTTTTTCTGTGGTTACTAATTTTCAATGGCATTAATTTGGTTCTTGATATTCTGATTTCTAAGGTTATTCCGTAATTATTTTATCTCAGTACTGAAATTATTTCCTTATTTAATTCCTTAAACAGCATTCTGTTGTTTTAATGTTATGTTATTGATGTTTTCTTTTTTTAAATTTTTGTTCTGTTTAAATTACAGAAAGAAACACATTCATTGCAGGCATTTCCTGCATTTCCCGGCTTTTTGCCTTACAGACTGCAGGCATGACCTGTCCTGTGCCTGTGGGCCTGTCTTCTGCACCTGCTGCAGGGGAATTGTTGCAGTTGCTGCAGTTACCATCGGCCGTGTGCCTGAGCTGTTCATGAGAGTCAATGTCTGCCTCTCTTCCCGTATATCTTTTCCGAGTCTGTAGAGTCTGTTGTCTGTAGAGTCTGTCAGGTCTTTGTGCTGATGAATTCTCCTGGGCCTTCCTGTCACCTTGTCTTGCCTTCCTCCTAAGAGCGTCAGTGTGGACAGTGGATAATGTGTGTTTTCTTGAACATTTCTTCTTTTTCCCAAGAGCTTAGAGGGAGGAGGCATGAGCCCCACTTTTCTACCTCAATAAGCAGTTGTGCTTGCAGGCCCCATCTTTGCTTGGCCAGCAACAGTTTGGCTCAGGGTGTGTGCCAGAGTTGATGTCACCTGGTCTGGGCACCTCCTTGTCCTGTTAGGGTCACCTCCACGGTAGAAATTCCTCCACTCTCCCATTCATGGTGGATCCTCAGCACCATCAAATTAGCTCCCAGTGACCCCTCCTCTGCCTCACCTACGCTCTCGAGCATCTGTCCTCAGCCCTCCCAACAAGCGTGGGGCAGAGAAGAGCAAAACCATGGCTGTGGGCCACGGCCTCCAGCTGAAAGGAGGAGATGCAGTTTTCTCTCCTCTCTCTGTCTTTTCTGCTGGGGCAACTCACTGCCTCAGGACCAGCTCCCTGAGTTTTTGTCCATGTTCCTCTGTCTGCCATTCAGCTAAGTGCCTGTTTGTGGCTGCAGATTAAAACTCAAGGTGACTCAGATTCTCTGGGTGCGAGTCTTACCCATCTTGTTTGGGGTTTTGTCTTTTGTTTTTTGACCTCAGGTGAGGCTTTGAGGTGTTAAAGACAGACTTAATTTTCAGAGTTTTCCTTTTTCCTCCCCATACCCTGCCCTAAACCTGCACACACCCTTTTGTGTAAGTCTCCCTCAGTTAGGGGCATAATGAAGTTTTATTCTGGATTTTTCCACTTCTTTTCCTTAGACTGATTCTGAGGGTCATGAGAAAGATTCAATCAATTCCTAAAATTAATTATCTGTCCTTTTTTTTCCCCATTCCTTACTTTGCAAAGGGTTGTTATCTTAAAATTGTGCCTTTTTTCCCTGCAAGATTTGGTGTGTGTGTCTTTGATGATGTATACTCAGTTTGAGTTCATTTTCTTAGATTTAAGGAAATAGGTACTATATTTTATGTTTTTCTCTCTATCATGACTACTGAAATCTCCTTCTTCTGGCCCCACTTTTTGATGATACTAGACAAAGAAAAATGAAGATGTGATATGTGTAATGTTACTGGGTGTGTGTGCATCTTTTCTTCACAATTCTCCATTTACTCTCAGAGAGCCATGCAAATGGAGAAGAAAAGGGCTTCAGGTTAAATTCTGACTGTTAAAATTCACAAACGCCTCTTGGGGGACTGTAAAACTCAGTTTGGGCTGAAATTGTTGTACAGGTGAAATAATAGACCATTGACTGTATACAATATTAGGAATTGCATTTGATTATTTTAGACAATATGAAAAGATGCCAATTTGGCATCTGATACCCTACCTTGAAGTGCACATGGTTAGGGCAAATGCTTTTTATCTGTGAAGATATGGTTATGTATTTACAAGATGTATCTGAGCATTTACAACAATTCTGCCCATTCTGATTCTCTTTAGCAAGTTTTCAAGTTCTATGAGGAACTGACAACCTAAAGATGTTAGTTCCTATCTCTATCAAGGCAGCCAATACCTACAAACACTGCCCTAAATAAACTTTGGTACCTGGTGAAATTGGGTAGATCAAACAAATTCTGCAATGACAGATATTCTGCACCTTCTCCTGAGCTCTGGCTCCCAGCAGAGGGATTTGCAACCAGCACACCGGTGCCGAGGAGTTTGATCAGCATGTGCTGGGTCTACTTTGGGTCAAGATCATTACACATCTTGTCTCATTTAATTGTCATGACAACTTTGAAAAGCAGGCATCACGTTTCCCATTTGACAAGTATGGAAATGGAGGATTACAGGGATAGAGGCAGACATTTAATGAATGTCTCTTTGAACTCTTTTTGTTATTTCATAATGTTTCCCAGAGGAGTCAAGAACCCTCCATCCCTGGTAACTACAATTACTCTCAGGAAATAATTACTTAGTACTAGTCCATGTGCCACAGTGAGTCAGATTGAAGACCACCATGGTTGACTGAATTTGTTTATTAAGTGCTGTCTGGAGGCTATAGGGGACTAAAAATAGATCAGCAGTAGTTAACTTTAATGGCAAGGGGAGATGGCAATTGACTTTATTACCTCATTTTTACAAACTCATTGAATCCTTACAAAGACAGCTAAAATGACAGAGACACCAACTTTGTGACTTTTGTCAATGTCTGAACCATGCTTACGTGCTCTGCTATGTGTATAATGTCCCGAGGGTCCTCACATGAATCACATGACTATTTGGGTCATAGTGATAATCTTAAGAAGTGAATGTAAAAAGTGAAAGAAACAAAAACAATAAAACAAACCCTCCAATCTGTTATTTTACTATATACCACTCCTTTTCATTGATGTAACTGATTTTGTTCATAAAATTATTGCTTTCAATAAAATGAATTATTCAAAGGTTGATTAAATTAAGGAGATTTTGGACTATTAGTGCAAAAAAGAAAGTAACAAATACATGCGTCCATATCATGAACTTGGAACAAAGGACGGGAGGGATAAACACAGGCTTCACTGGTCTTTAGGATCATCTTTACAGGTAAAAATGAACAGGGACACAGTCCTTTTGTTTTAAAAGGATTTATTCTTATCTTGCCTTCTTTCTAAAAGGAAAATGCTCAGAGTGTGACAAGGAGCAAGACTGAAATGTCAGTACTCTGAGAACAGGTTGCCACTAAAAGTTGGCTTCCAATAACTTGATTCGAGAAGCACAGAGGAAAAGCCAGATGTCGAATCTTTAACAGTTTTAGAGATTTCCACTGCTCCCTCCAGTCAGAGAACAAGATCAGACCAGATTAAAACCCTGGGGAGAGACCAGGGGGTCAAAGCACAGGGAGGTCTGGCCCGGAGAGCCCAGAGGATGACAGGATGGAGGAAATATCTGCACAGAGCACATACACCCTGAGACAGTCATCATACGTTTAGCCTCTCTATTCGAGACGACCTCTTCTTATTAAAATGCTCAGTCTCTCTGGGGAGCTCATAGATTCAGAAGAGGTATCGCTTTGTTCCAGACCAAAGTCTGAACCGTTGTTCCTTGAGGGTCATTGAGAATACATCACAAGGGCGTCATCTGTTCCAATGTTTTCATAATTTTCCCCCTATGCAAGGTTGGCCAGGATAAAATCTAGATGGAAAGGTAATGACTCCATAGAAAAGGGAACAGTGAGCTATTACCTCAATCATTTGTTGGATACAAACAATATCGGCTACATCTGGCCATGAAACATGCTGTTTGATCTAAATTTTCTAAATATGTTTTCTCTATACTGTCAGTTTATTAAAAAAATCCACTTTCCTACCAAATGCATGTAGGCAAATTCACAAAAACTTTGCAGGTCAAGATTAGAGTTAAAATTTGGAAAAACAGTAAAACAATGACAACTTTATAATACCTGAAACTGGAACTTGTTTGGCACAGGTTTATTTTGATGAGGACATTTATCTGTGATAAGTGCTAATTATAGAAGAATAAAATACCATCTCTTTTGTAATGGGTTTTAAAAGGTCACTAAGTAAAGACATTCCCATTTCACTTCCTTTAGGTAAGATGGAGAAAGCTATTTTTCTTCAGGTATGTTCAAATTGTAATCACTTGCCTTGGGCCAGTTGCAATCCAATAGGCAAAGCACTGACAAGAAAGAGCATTTTTGGTGCCCAAGAAAAGTCTTTAATTGTGCTTGATTCTAAAGACATGATTGCAACCTTGAATTCTGATAAATGTGTGCATGGTCAGATAATGAAAACATTGAATTCTGAGGCCCCACTGTCCTCACTGAAGGAGGCATTAGTCTGAATAAAATCACACTTTCCAGTGAAAATGCCACCAGTCTCTTTTTTGTTTGGTCATCTACGGAGCAAATCGGCAGATATTGATTTCCAAATTTCATCTCATTTGTAGGCAGAACTGAACTTCATTGGAATATTCTGGTTGAGGCCAAAGGCCAAAGGAAAAATTATTGCAATCTTGTGAGGAAAAAGACAAATTCATATAATCATTGTAATTATCAGAAAATATGAGAAGAATTCTCTTTCGAGCTAGACAGTCAAACTGATATGCAGAAAAGATGTGGCGATTTTAAGAGTGACCTTATTCACATTCATGATGGTTTGAGATAATTGGATGAAGTACACCCATTATAAACAAAGCAGAGAAATGGAGAGATAGAGAGAGACAGGATACAACTTCAGGAAATATTCGAAGCACCTTTATTTGAAATTATTAGTATTATAATTCAAGATGGCAAATGCAAAGAAAATCAAGATCATGGAATGAAGTTTGGCTGTTATATAATTGTTCCAGAAGTTAAGAGAGA
>NW_007731716.1:42828-47426 GCF_000696425.1 Galeopterus variegatus
CCCTGCAACAATGTCATGGCAAAATAAGCCACTCAGGACTGTAGGGGACACACACAGGTACGTGTGCAATAGATGCATGTCCTCTCCCAGAGAAACATAGCAACACATGGTCTTTCTCGTTGTCAGTTCCGGAAAAGTTAACAACTCTAAGAAAGAAATAGAAGTTTCTACCTATTTCAGCATCCTTTTAAATCCATACAGACTATTCTTTCTCCATCTCTCACTCTGTCTTTCTGTCTCTGTCTCTCTTCATACATACACTCCATGTACCACCACCACTGGGGCTCTGCCAGGCTGCAGGCTGAGAGTCGCTGTACCTTCTGGGCACCATGCTAGGTCAGACAATTTTAACCAAACTTTACTTCCTTAAGTTTGTATTTCGAAAATGACATTTTTTTCCAATATAAAATGATATTATATTATTGAATATGCTTTTTCGCCAAATTAAATCTTTCTATCTTTGAGACTATTTTGTGTCTTCCTAGGGGGTAAGAATCCCTGTCGTGTTCAATGCTTGGAATAATGCAAAGTAGGTGTCTCAGTAAGAATAGTATTACAGCCCCCACCCCCCTTTTTTTTCCTTAAATGTCATAGATTCTAGATGACCAATTTCTGTGTACTTTTAATCAAGCAGTATCTTTTGGAACAATATATGATTTTAATATTTTGTGTATCATGACATCTGTGTTTAGGAGTTTTTATAAGTAAAGAGCAGGAAATCCATGGCCCATTTCCATATCAGTTTAAATTTCTTGTGCCAATGGCACCTAATACCATGAAGCATCTGAGGGCATCTAATAACCAAATACATGGCAGGTATCAGAGAAGCCTTGGCATGGTTGTTATCTTCACATTCTCACATTATAGAAAGTGAGAGGGGAGAGTCCTGCAGGGTAATATGTCAGATGGAACTCAGAGATCCACTCACCCTGAATTCTCAATTTTCGGCGAGGACGGATGGCAGAGCCAGGATGGACAGAAGCCCAGCAACACTGAGTTAAGTTGACTCGGACCACAGTGCTCATTAGGCCGCATGCCATTAGCATGTTTTACCCAAGAGAGTGCAGTAACAATCACGATGTCCATTGGTTTAAAAGTGTGATGAAGCAGATGAATAATAGATTGAACAACCGAATAAAATAAAATATTATATGACTGTCCTTTAATGTGCGTAGCATCCTAGGCCGAGCGCTCAGATTGTTGGTTTGTGCGACAGAGCACCACTGCATTTTTCCCTCAGTGGGAGAGAACTATACATCGTCTAGTTGCAAGACCAGGAGGTGCACAACAGCAGAATCTGCTCCGGCTGTTCTTTTCTGCAGGAGAGCTTGGTGTCAGGCGAGGCTCACTTCCCTGCACCGTGGCCCTCTACAGGGTCAGCAGTAGGGGCCTTCGCAGGGCCCAATGCACCGACTGCTTGGCTACAACCCTGCATTCATTCTGGTGGGTGTGGTGACCAGCTGAGCCATAGCGAGTCTTCAGGAAAAGGACAGCAAAGACAAAAGACGAAAGAGAGAAGGGAAACCAAGTAAGCACAGAATGTTTACTGCTTTCCTACGACTGCTTGGCTACAACCCTGCATTCATTCTGGTGGGTGTGGTGACCAGCTGAGCCATAGCGAGTCTTCAGGAAAAGGACAGCAAAGACAAAAGACGAAAGAGAGAAGGGAAACCAAGTAAGCACAGAATGTTTACTGCTTTCCTAGCTGAGAACCACCAAATCCCTCCCCTGGTCTCAGTGCAAGACAAATAAGGAAGGAATCCTGCCTCTCAGCGCTGGTTTGAAAAGCCCCAAACTGGACTGAGGCAGTCTCAGCCTGGGCAGCCCGGCCCTGCTGGGAACCTGGCACACCTGGGTTCCTCCACCAGCCCTCTCCTCGTCCTTCCACACCCCCGGCCCGAGGCGGTAAACTGCTTCTGCTGACCTCAGCCCTACCCAGAGCCACAGGCCGCGGAGTGGGGCGGCGGCTTCTCCCTGTCGCCGATGGCGGATGGCCGGTAAGCCCTCATGGCCATGGCAGCTGCCAGAGGCAATCCCGGCATTTTCAAAGTGCAGCTTTAACTTTAAGTACATTCCTAAGCCACAGGATGGTCCTTCCTTATAGTAATTTATGTATTTATTTACGTACTCATCAAGAAAAGCTGTTTGGCTTGTAAATCTTAAGTTCTAATTTTTGTGACACTTCTGTGAGGTAGGAAGACCCAACCTATTTACCTTTAACTGACTTTTTCGTGTTTTACAGGTGGCTGAAAGTGGTTTCCAGTCAGCCTTGGGGGAGTTTCTCTTTCAATCCTCAGAAATGCCCTAAAGGCATTTCTGCCTTTAGGGCATTTCTGACTGAGTGGAGTGGGGGCCCTTTGAAGTGAATGTCCCCAGAAACAGGCTCTCCCTCATGCAGAGTGCCACTCTCAGCTGTGAGCCACTTCCTTCTGTTCTGGGTCTCTTTGGGACTTACCAAAGAAGGGGACCCTTCATGGGGAAATGGTGACAGGAGGAAAACAGTCTGGAGAGCTCCCAGCTTAGAAAGAGCCGGAGACTCAACTACTACCTCTGCAAGGAAGTCAGACCCCAAATCAGGGACCCCACGGAAAGGACTTCATAAAACCTGGGAACCGTCATCCCTTCCTTCTGACTCTACGCCAGTATTGGGGTCAGCAATGGAATCCTTGTCCTGAGGGAAGCTTAAGTTTTTGTCCACGGGAGTGACACCAGGTGTGGCGGTGGAGGGGCTGTGCCTTGCACACAGCCTGTGTGGTAAGCAGCACAGTGCCAAGGACCCAGACACAGTGGGCACCTTCTACAAAGAGGGACGCCAAGCCGGCCAGAGCCAGACAAGCAGCTCAGGATGGAAAGAGGCCGAGCTGTCGGGTAACTGGTGAAGAGTTACCACCACATTTAGAGGAGATGAAAGCCCGAGAAGTTGGGGAGTGCGAGAAACAACATGGTTATAAGAAAACCAGTTACTTCAGCTCTTCAGTCCAGGGGGTCCCACACTATTAAGGATACATAGTGGACACAATGTACGTGTCCATCTGAAATCCATCCTTGCTCTTTTGGCAATACCACGTTGACTTTTCCTGTGGAAACACGCTCCTCCACTCTCAGTCCAGCCCACTCTCAACCTCAGTGTGGGCAATGTCCTCAGACTTAGGCAGCTTGCCTGGCCCCTGACCTCTGATTGGTACAGAGTATGTGATCAATTCTGGGTCCAAGAGGGAATAGCTTAGGACTCGTATGAGAGAAATTGGCAAAAAAAAAAAAAAAAAAAAAAAAGGCCCCATTCCCCCTGGACTTGCATCCACGAGGGTGAGAGTGTGCAGTTTCAGGGACTGCACAAGGCACAACTGAGTCCTGCTGGCATCCTCTGGGTTCCTGGGTCAACTCTGCTGCTAGGCTCTTCAGTTAAGGAATCATCTTTATCTCCACTTCTGTTTCTGCTGGTTGCACTTTGGTTTTCTGTCACTTGCACCTAGAAATCCTGGCTAATACAAAATAGCATCAAGTCAAAAAATGTGACTATACAACAGCATAAAATTTTAAAGTGAGCAAGCAGATTATTTTAACTAGAGTGAGGGTCCATATAAGAGATTAATGAGAAAACCATATGATCATCTCAATAGATGTTGAAAAGGCATTGGACAGACTCCAACACCATATGTGATTTTTTTAAACAAAAGACTTAAGTAGAAATGGATGGCTACTTCCTTATCATGGTCAGGAACATCTATTTTAAACATTATGCTTGGTGATGAGGAATTCTAATTAAAATTAGTCGCTAGAGATAGGTTGATAGGTCAACCGGTTATAGATTTGATCCTTGCACAAATTCCTGACATGACTCTTTTTTTTCTTTTGTTCTTGGAACTTGAGCAAATGGCTCTAAAATTTTTGGAAGAAAATGCAGAGGAGAACAGCTAAGACTCACTCTAAAATATATTAAGATGTATTTTAATAATAATACAGCTGGTATGCCACTGGCATAAAAATTGGCCAATGAATAAATGGAATTATTCAATAAATGTAGTTTACAAAACTGAGGATTTGGCAGGAAAGGAAGTTAATTTTTATTTATTAAATATTTAATATTTAACTGATATTGGAATGGATGCAACCTTTCTAAAACTAAAAGCAATAAGAAAAGAAAAAAGGAGAGAAAGTAGAAAATATTACACAGTAAATTATAGTAGTTTACTGGGGCTATACCTAACACATCCTAGGAAAACCTAAAGATAAACATCAAACCAGGAGAAAGAATTACAACTATTTTTAATTGATTACTATTCTTAATAAGCAAACCTTTTTTCTTTAGTTCAGTAAGAAAAATGCTTATTTACTAACGGAATGTTAACTAAAGGACATGGTTTGATAATTCTCAGGACAAGAAAAAAATTACAAATGGTCAACACAGGAAACAGGCACTCTTGTGATCTGCTAATGGGAAAAAAAAAAATTGTTTAAACCTTTCTGGAAAGCAATTAGGTCATAAGCATCAGGAACCTTAAACAGTCCATACCTTTTGACCCAGTGATTCTGCTCTGGGATGTGTACTGAGGATATAATCAGAGATAAAAACAAACCATTAGGAACAATATTGTTCC
>NW_007731716.1:48712-49999 GCF_000696425.1 Galeopterus variegatus
TTTCACAACAGGACCACGAAGTTTAGTTGTACATGGATTGTTTATGTGGATTAATCTTTTCAGCTTAACTATGTGACGGGGTGGGGGATTACTCCTCTTCTGTGGGTCTCTTGGTAACCATGCTTAGGAAACGTCTAGGGGAAACGTTTTCAAATACGTAACTTTGAACCAGGTGCCATTCTTTTAATTCTCTCCCAGTTCCTGGCACCATGAGATGTTGGGAATTCAGTCCATATGTGTAGACGTATAGACAAGCAAATACTTCAACCTTCCTAGCCTTGGTTGCATCATCTCTAAGATGGGGTTATGAAAACCATTCCCATAAAGCCCCAAAAAGAGTGCCTGGCCCACACTTGGCACTGTAGACGTGTGCATCTGCTGCCAACTTCGTGGCTGGGCCTACATCCCAGATGCTCTCCTTTCTCTGCCCGGGCTGTGCTGCACTTCAGGAGAACACGACCTGGACACACCCAGGGCAGAGGCATCAAGCCAAGCTGCTCTGACGGCTGGCCACACCATGGGAAATGTACGCCTTGGCAGGCCATGCCAAGCATCTATCGACAGCAACAGCAGGTAAGGAATTCTCACGCTCTTTGCACAGGAATTGCCTGTCACTCACAAGCAGGTCCAGCGCATGCAAAGACTATCCATATCCCAGTGCCACTGGCACTCAGGCCCCAGCACAGCCCAACGCTTGGACGGCTGTATGAAGCTGCTGGCACACGGGAGACCCTGGCCTGCGGGCATCCTGCCTGGGCCCTTTCCTGTGTATGCCATGAGGTTGGATGTGGGGGAGGGGGGGCTTGGTGGATCAAGGGAAGAACTTTATCGTGTTTTCCTATTAGATTTTTTAAAGTTTTTGCGAACAACATCACCTTATATTCCAGAGACAAAGCATCTATTTCAAGCTAGTCTTTAGGCAGGTGCCATTGCCTGTGTGTTTTATTTTCCAACAAGTCCCTTTTTAAGACCTCAAACTGAAGCACCATTTTCAATAAGTTAGAGATTAAAACCACTTCCTCTGTTAACATGCAAATCTCCAGGGGGTGATCGAAAGATATGCTATGCCCTGTCTTTTGTTCCTCCCCTCCGAGGTAGGGCTGGGCTGATGCTTGCTCATTTGGGGACCTGCCGAAGCTACAGTTAAGTAAGCAAAGTATTTCTCCTTACAGTTTAATCACATCTGTGTCAGAGGAAAAGTGGGGAAGGGTCTTGAGAGTTCCCCGGTGTCTGCTGATTTCACATGGGATATTTTAGGAATCTCACACTTTCTGTTTTCTCAAAAAT
>NW_007731716.1:50766-53755 GCF_000696425.1 Galeopterus variegatus
AGCTACCCACTGTAAAGCAAGTACGCCTCTCCTCGGAAATCTCAGAATAGGTCTGTGTGATATCGAACACCTATGCTGGGAAACCAGGAGCTGACAAAGCCCTTGAACAGAGCCTGGGAACCATTCACACAGCAGTGTCTGTTTGCTGTCCTTGTTTCCCCACAACTGCCACTGCGACGGTGCTCAGGCAACAACTGCACTTTGTCATTTGCTGGGACGGGACGGCAAGAGCAGGGAGGCACTTTGGCTGGCTTGTCAAAGCCTTCCAGGGGGGAGCCTGATCCGAGAGCTCATATCTTGAGTAACCCTGAAGCTACTGTTACGTGGGGAGATGCCCAGGACTGTGGCTGGCTTAGCATGGGCCCCGTTCTGTGTTCATGACTTAGCCCAAAGTTCCTGCCCCCTGGCTTTGGTGGGGAGTTCCACCTGCAGAAACAGGGCAGGGACAGGGCCTTGGCTGAGACTAGCTTCACATTAGGTGTGTTTGAGGCTATTTTCCTGTATGAACTCTAATTGCTGGTATCAAAAGGATTAAGAAAACAAGAAGCTCTCTTTTCCTGGAGCAGCCCGTTGGCAACGTATTAATCCCCTGTCACTCAAGCAGGACAGTGTGGGAGGGAGTCACTTTCCTCCATTGATAATAGAACAAGAGTCAGGTCCTTAAAATATCTCAGGTCACAAAGAGCAGATGTATTCTGGCAACCTTATCTGGGAACCTTTAAGAACATTTTAAGAAGCAGGATACAAAATGAAAGGACCCTTCTTTACCTGTACTGAAATGTCACATGTGGAAAAACCCAGACTGAGTGACATGTTTCATGCTCTTCAAGTCAAGGGCCCGTGATTCCCTCTGCTCCAGGGCTCTATCACTTTGGTGACTATGTGTCTTGAATTCAAACTCCCCAGGGAAGGGTTTGAATGGTTGAATTAGTCACTATCTAGTATAGAGCTCCCTATCGATAAGAACTTTTCCCCAATCTACCCATCGGCTGACCTTCACTAGAAGACTGTCATTTACCCCAGTACCCATCCCTGCCTACCGGTGAGACCAGCTGGAGGGATCACATCGTGTGGCACGTTTTGACTTGTGCACAAGGGACTGCCATGGCTCAAGGATGGGGACCTGGATGGGACAAGCACTCTGGCCATTCTGGTTCACCCAGTCTTGGAGAGGCCTTGATGGGGTGTGGGATTCTAAGTACTCTGAGAGAGGTGGAAGCTGTGAAGCTACATGGAAACCCTCTGATAATGCTGAGACTTGATTGCAGGGCCTTTTGGAAAGGGCCGGAGCCCTGAATTGGCAGGTATGAGAAGAACCACTAAAACATATGCTGTGAAAAAGGAAAGGACAAGGCAGGTCCTAAGGGAAGGAGTAGGGAAAGGAGGAAAACCATGTTAAGGAGAAGAGCTTGAACTTTGTAATGTACAGAAATCAGCAGTCAATTCTGAGATTTCAATCACTCACAATTGTAGAAAGATAGCCAAAATAAACCCAACCCAACAGCAATAATTGTCATTCCCAGAGCAGCTGAGAGACCCAAGTGGTTGTGTATACGTGTAACACGCCGAGTGAGGAGCCATTTCCAATGCCATAAAGAAAATGCCATCAAATGATGGTTGGGGGTAAAGATGATAAGAGCTTTGAAGCTGAAACTGGCAGAGAATTCGGGTTGTAGCTGCGTCCTGTGGAGCGAACCAAGTTGCCAGCCCAGCTGAAACAATGTTCTCCTGTTCCATGAGCTGCTGGCAGGAAGTCTGCCCTCTGGACATCAGCACCTTGGTGACAATGGTTGAGCCAACCCACCAGGTCACGTGTCTACCTGTAAAACCACCTAGTACATGTTTCTTAACTTGCAGCCTTATGAAGATAAGAGTATTTGTTGGAATTAGAAGAAGAATGATATTTTAATATGCAAGTCAATAAAAATTAATACATACTATATGTCATTTTACAAAGTGGCTCTGGTGTTAATTGGCAGTTCTTCCTCATTTAGGAGCTGTTGGAAACTCACAGACGGTGTGGTGCTGCCTGTCAAGTTCTGCTGGTTTTCCTCCACCTGTACAGCGTTCTTTTCACCACAAGCAGATCTGCCTTGTGACCTTGTTTTGTTGTCAGGGCTTTCTCTCATAGTTCCTGCTGATAAAGTTGCTCAAAGTTAGTTTTAAGGACAGCCTTTGTTAGGAAGTGCTAATGAGGTTTGGCTTCCCACCAACCCCATCTGGAAATGCTGATGGCCTGTTCTGCGTGGGACCCTGGGGATGGGGACCCTGGGGATGGGGACTCTCTCCGTTTCCCCTCCCAATTGTCCTTTTGGTCCAGGTTACCTCAGAGATTCCTGATTTGTATTCTCTGCCTGCAGTGGCCAGGGAAGGAGTTAAATTCTGTCCCTTGGGTTAGGTCACAATATCCCTCAATATTAGGCAGAAATGCTACCTCCATGCACCTCTCTGCAGCACTGGTAGGAATCCCCTCTGCAGCTGCAGCTCGGGAGTTGTTCCTGTCCAGCCATCCTATGCCTCCAACAGTGAAGGCTTTGGTTGCTTGAGTAGTAAAGAGACTCCAAGCTCCTCTGCTGCCCCCAAGTATTACATGTCATTTTTGAAAAGTGCCCGCACCTCCTGCTGCAAGAACTACCACTACCCACACCACCCCGGCAGCCATCATCCCCACACCACTGCCACCTTGTGCCTTTGCCCCCAAGTATTACATGTCATTTTTGAAAAGTGCCCGCACCTCCTGCTGCAAGAACTACCGCTACCCACACCACCCCGGCAGCCATCATCCCCACACCACTGCCACCTTGTGCTTGTGTATTGCTTCACTGTCACCAACATGCCTCTTGACCTTTGCTGTGTCTTCTCTGCACAATCTCCCATGACCTATTCATAGTACCTGTTATTACCTTGACTTTTTTCAAGTGAGGATCCCGAAGCTTGGCAAGACTATCTGCCCCAAGGTCAAGACTCAGCCTGAGGTCACATGGCTAGT
>NW_007731716.1:53822-58551 GCF_000696425.1 Galeopterus variegatus
TGTATTGCTTCACTGTCACCAACATGCCTCTTGACCTTTGCTGTGTCTTCTCTGCACAATCTCCCATGACCTATTCATAGTACCTGTTATTACCTTGACTTTTTTCAAGTGAGGATCCCGAAGCTTGGCAAGACTATCTGCCCCAAGGTCAAGACTCAGCCTGAGGTCACATGGCTAGTAAGGGACAGAGCAGAAACCAGGTGGCTGGAGGCGTTTGCTATGCTCAAGGCCCTCTGCAATTTAACCTCTTCCGCATCATCCATCCAGGCCCATGGGGAGCTGCTCTCTGAGAGCCTGGAAAGACAGAATTTGGAAAGGATCTGACAAACTAAGAAGTTTCAACATGTCACCCTCTCAAGGACACTGCATTTTAATGAGCGTCCTTCTATTAGATAACCTGAAGGAACACTCTCCTAAGTATAAAGTTGCAGGCATAGGGAGAAGTTAGTCAGGGAGTCATTGGTGGAAAATGGGAACTTTCTGACAGCTCTCAAATCGCATCATGTCCAGGATCCCCATCAGATGGACTCCCTGTTCCTTCCTGATGAGGCCGCCCCGCCTCTGAGGTGTGGATCTACGTGCCTGCTGCGAGTGTAAACACTGGCAGAGGGGCTTCCCTGCCACCATTCTTAGAAGCGTCTGGGTTGAGTCCTGATCTCACACATGTTCATCAAGCATGCATTGGCTTTTCCTGTATGTTTTCCCAGTCCAGTTTTGCTCCATTCTCTGCCACATCCTATGATAGCAGGTCCCTAGCCAAGGAAAGGAGCAGCCCAGCCATGCAAACCCTGGGCCAGCAGCAAGCAGCAAGGGTTAGCCGGCTGTGCACGAAGCGGCTTGACCCACGAGCCTCTTCTTCACGTTTGCTGCTTGTTCATACCCCGGGCCCATCTGCGCACACGCGACGATCGCAGCTCCAGTTTCTCCCTCTCCATAGGCACAAGGGGGGTTGCAATTACCATAAAATTAATATTCTGGCTTGATTATTTCTATACAGTGAATGAAGTCGGATGAGTTCCCCTGGTGGCCGCTGTCACACCAGCTACACACGAGGACTTCTAGGCAGCACTGCCCACGTTAACACCTCCCAAGAAGGCCCAGGTAAAGCTCAGAGGCTGCACGTGGCCTGAGCCACCCCAAAATGCCACGGTGAATGTCATGTGTATGGGGAGATTGACAGCACACTCAGGGCCTGCAGGGCTTTGAGAGTGAAATCTATGCTGACATTACGGAATGAGGCTTGAAGATCCCCCATCTCATTTAGGCTGACTCAGGTCTGTCTCCAGGCATCATAATAGTTCCTTCCATAGCATTCTTCAAGTTAAGGTAAGTGTTACACACACATTATGGAGAACATGATTTTCTCTCTGGTTTTCCTCTACCATTTTGAGGGGGCAGGGACAGGAATGGTCTGGCTCATGGCAAAAGCTTCCTTCAGTTATTTAATGTGCTGGTACGAAAGAGCAGCATGCCTTGCTCCAGTCATGAGCTGCATGCAAGCGGCTCGTGGGAGGGGGTGCAGGGTGCCAGGCTCCATGCGGAGCACCCCCTACAGACTCATGCTGGCAGACATTGGGGCAAGCACTTTAAAAAGAGAAACAGGGGCCTCAGTCCACCTGGGTGCGGGTCTCGGCTCTACCACCCACCTGTGCCTGATGGTGAGCAACCTGCATGGCCCTCTGTGCCTCAGCTTCCTCGGTTGTCACACAGGAGAGGATCGTGAGAGTACATAGGTCTAAGGTGTTTAAAGGAGGCCCTGGAGCACACTCAGAGGAATAGGGGCATGGCCCCTGAGCTGCTTACCTACCTGAGAGGGTTGTCACATGATACCATCTGGGGGACATTGGGGAAGGCCTCAGAGAAGAAGCCTATGTAAGCAGAGCTTTGTCAAATGGATGGAGCTCAGCAGTCCGAGAGCAAATAGAAGCCAGGGGAACAGCCAGGGCCAGTGGGGAAGGAGTGAAAGTTCTCGGCCCATTCAAAGTTAATTGCTCACCCATGGAATGAGAGTGTCCTGTCGGGTGCGCGGTGGCAGGGAGGGGCGGCAGAGTGAGAATGGGGAGTTAAGCTTGGAACAGGCTGGAAAAGACCCTGGGGGATACACTAAGGAATTAGGACCTGTTCTTATAAAGAATGGGAAGCCGTGGTAAGTTTCTAGGTATAAAAGTAACCCAAACAAATCCACATAAGAAAAGTATAAGAGCAGGCAGTGTGGAGGTTGGGTTGAAGTGGCCTCCTGGCCAGCAGGTCAGCAAGCACTCGCTTCTGGAGGAAGCGTCCTAACGGCTGGTTTTAGATGTGGAATTTGGTTCAGCTTATTCTAATGAACTGTAAGAGTGCTACATTTTATAGGAAAGCTTATTCTATGAAGTGATCTTTTTGGTGAGTGCACGGGTGTGGGTGTGAGTGCAATGAACTGTAAGAGTGCTACATTTTATAGGAAAGCTTATTCTATGAAGTGATCTTTTTGGTGTGTGCACGGGTGTGGGTGTGAGTGCATGTGTGTGTGTGTGTGTGTGTGTGTGTGGATGAGCACGTGTGTGTGCATGCATGTGTGTATGTGTATNGGAAAGGAGCAGCCCAGCCATGCAAACCCTGGGCCAGCAGCAAGCAGCAAGGGTTAGCCGGCTGTGCACGAAGCGGCTTGACCCACGAGCCTCTTCTTCACGTTTGCTGCTTGTTCATACCCCGGGCCCATCTGCGCACACGCGACGATCGCAGCTCCAGTTTCTCCCTCTCCATAGGCACAAGGGGGGTTGCAATTACCATAAAATTAATATTCTGGCTTGATTATTTCTATACAGTGAATGAAGTCAGATGAGTTCCCCTGGTGGCCGCTGTCACACCAGCCACACACGAGGACTTCTAGGCAGCACTGCCCACGTTAACACCTCCCAAGAAGGCCCAGGTAAAGCTCAGAGGCTGCACGTGGCCTGAGCCACCCCAAAATGCCACGGTGAATGTCATGTGTATGGGGAGATTGACAGCACACTCAGGGCCTGCAGGGCTTTGAGAGTGAAATCTATGCTGACATTACGGAATGAGGCTTGAAGATCCCCCATCTCATTTAGGCTGACTCAGGTCTGTCTCCAGGCATCATAATAGTTCCTTCCATAGCATTCTTCAAGTTAAGGTAAGTGTTACACACACATTATGGAGAACATGATTTTCTCTCTGGTTTTCCTCTACCATTTTGAGGGGGCAGGGACAGGAATGGTCTGGCTCATGGCAAAAGCTTCCTTCAGTTATTTAATGTGCTGGTACGAAAGAGCAGCATGCCTTGCTCCAGTCATGAGCTGCATGCAAGCGGCTCGTGGGAGGGGGTGCAGGGTGCCAGGCTCCATGCGGAGCACCCCCTACAGACTCATGCTGGCAGACATTGGGGCAAGCACTTTAAAAAGAGAAACAGGGGCCTCAGTCCACCTGGGTGCGGGTCTCGGCTCTACCACCCACCTGTGCCTGATGGTGAGCAACCTGCATGGCCCTCTGTGCCTCAGCTTCCTCGGTTGTCACACAGGAGAGGATCGTGAGAGTACATAGGTCTAAGGTGTTTAAAGGAGGCCCTGGAGCACACTCAGAGGAATAGGGGCATGGCCCCTGAGCTGCTTACCTACCTGAGAGGGTTGTCACATGATACCATCTGGGGGACATTGGGGAAGGCCTCAGAGAAGAAGCCTATGTAAGCAGAGCTTTGTCAAATGGATGGAGCTCAGCAGTCCGAGAGCAAATAGAAGCCAGGGGAACAGCCAGGGCCAGTGGGGAAGGAGTGAAAGTTCTCGGCCCATTCAAAGTTAATTGCTCACCCATGGAATGAGAGTGTCCTGTCGGGTGCGCGGTGGCAGGGAGGGGCGGCAGAGTGAGAATGGGGAGTTAAGCTTGGAACAGGCTGGAAAAGACCCTGGGGGATACACTAAGGAATTAGGACCTGTTCTTATAAAGAATGGGAAGCCGTGGTAAGTTTCTAGGTATAAAAGTAACCCAAACAAATCCACATAAGAAAAGTATAAGAGCAGGCAGTGTGGAGGTTGGGTTGAAGTGGCCTCCTGGCCAGCAGGTCAGCAAGCACTCGCTTCTGGAGGAAGCGTCCTAACGGCTGGTTTTAGATGTGGAATTTGGTTCAGCTTATTCTAATGAACTGTAAGAGTGCTACATTTTATAGGAAAGCTTATTCTATGAAGTGATCTTTTTGGTGTGTGCACGGGTGTGGGTGTGAGTGCATGTGTGTGTGTGTGTGTGTGTGTGTGTGGATGAGCACGTGTGTGTGCATGCATGTGTGTATGTGTATGGGTTGTGGGGGAGAAAGTGATCCGGTAAGGAGGGCTAGATTTGCATGGTAAAATTTCAGTGACTTCTACCCTTGTACTCAAAAACCTCTTATCCATCTCATCTAAAACCCCTTTAATGAAGGCCCAATTCTTTCCTCCTGTTAGCTTAACTATACACAGCGTGGTGGAGAAGTTTGTGTGTGAAACCTCTCCCCACGAACTAGATAGCTCTGTGAACTTGGGTGAATTATGCAAACCGGCTTTCTCACTTATAAATGGGGATAATAAAAAGGATTGTAAAGACTACTGTAAGAAGAGAATAGAGAGCAAACCACTTAGCAAGAAGTCTCCTGTTTACTAGGTGCAAAGTAAACGCGAGGTGCTGCTGCTGTGTAAGAGTGTGGGAGGATGCTGGCGTGCTGGCATCGCTCAGCTCACACTCAGGTGTGAGGTCAGACAAGGCT
>NW_007731716.1:60126-63683 GCF_000696425.1 Galeopterus variegatus
GAGCAGTCTCTGGGCACACAGCAGGACCACAGCTATCCCTGAAACTGGCAGGACCAGCTCTTCTGAGGAGCAGGCTCTGGGCACACAGCACGACCACAGCTATCCCTGAAACTGACATGATTTGACTACAGGTTTGCTAGATTGTCCTTCTAGAGTCATTCCCAAACTGGAAATAAAAGCAATACCCAGAGTACAGTGCCAGAACATTCTAGGTTGTCCAACATGAGGATGTGGAGGAGATGGCATTGGTTTGGACATATTATTCTTATACCTTTATTAAATATTACATTCCTGCACGGTCACTCCTTTTTATAGACTAAGAACAAGCTGTGGAAACAAGGAGAGACACACAAATCTAATCCTACTGCCCATGAGTAACCACTTGCCTGGGAACAAGTGCGTGTCCCATGTTGAGAAATTCCAGGGAACATCAATCAAAACCCACTAAGCTTGTAAAAATGGAGTGGAGTGTTCTGGGAAAAAAAAGTGGAGAGAATCAGTCATGTGCATTATCAAAGGATTCTTTGCATCAGGAGGAAAAAAAAAAGAAAAACCAAAGAAAGAAAAGAAAATATAAAGGATTCCCCACACGGTCTCTTTAAATGGCATCTTTCCCTGGTGAATTTCAATCCTGATTCAATTTGCAAATATTGGATTTATACTGCCCTGTATAAGCCATATGTTCTGGAGGAGAGTTAAAAAATGTATAAAGTGAGGCACGCCTGTAGGAATGATATTTAGGAGAAATTAAAGCCAGAGAAAAGGAGCTTTTTTCTTCATGAAGAAATAGAGCAATTTAACTTTAGAGTGTGCAAGCTTAAACATCAGCTGAAAAACAGCTGCTCCTCAGAGGAGAGTGAGCCAAGAGAGACACTGGAGGAAGTAGAGATGGGAGCCATTTAGCTCTTTAGTGCTCCTGTGTGTGGATAAAAGGGTGAGAGGGAGGGGATCTTCTTTGGCACGAGCAGTGGTTCCAAGCAGTTCTAGAAGTTTCTGCCTCACGAACCTGATCCTTCCCCACGGCCGGCTGGAGTGGGGGACAAGGGCCAAACGCACAGCTCTGTGATGCACAGGCCCAGGCACCTGTGCGCCGCACCTCAGTGGCTCTTCAGAAGCTGCTTTTGACTTAACCGAGCACAATTTTCCATCCATATGTGCAAAGCATTTTGTCCATTAGAGTCATCTTGGATCCTTTGGGCTTCTTTTTTTCCATTCAAAAAAGTAAAAATAAAAAGCCAAAAAATAAAAACCTCCCCAAACTCCAACTCATCACACACAAATATTTTGTTTCTGAAATCCACTCCACCTTCCCCTCAAAGCCTGGCATATTTTAACCTGTGCAGACTCAGCCACCACATCTGCTCCTGATCAAGGCGTTTTCTCCTTCCTGGGTCTGAACCCAATCTCACTAACCAGCACTTCACTAAGCATTGTGAGGCACAATGGGGGATCATGAGCAGCTGTCTTAAAGGAGCTTACATTTTAATTTAATGTAATTCAATTTTAATTTAATTTCCATGTAACTGCCTGCCTGATTTCCTCAATTTCCACTGTAGCATTCCCCCACCCACCCACCCCCTCAAAAACTACACGCTTTTAAAAACTTGCAAAACGACACTGTAAATCCTGAGCAGTTGAGGTGGGGCATATGTATATCTATATGTACACACATACATGCATGCACACACACGTGCAAACATGCAAAGGTACACAGGCATCCAAAACAACTACCTCACATTCTACAGGTGACCATGTCTTACCTTAAGCAGCATGACACTTTTTGGAATCTAGAACAGAAAGTCCTTTGACCTAAAGGCCACATGTAGCCCAGATATGACAGACCACAGTGGGGCTGATTTTGAAATGAGAGAGGCTGGAGGCGGGAGGACAGCAGAGGAGGAAAGATGATGGCCCGAATGGGAAGACAGCGGAGCAAGATGCATTTGAAGGCAAATCTGCAAGACTCTGTGGTCCCTGATTTGGGGGAATACAGAGGGTCTACGTTTTCCCTGACATCTGACCATGTTACCAGGATGACAGCCTTCATGGTCACTGAGATATGGAATTCATGGAGGGAGCGGGCATGGGCAGAAACACAATGCACTGAGTTTGGATGGGCACACCAGGTGTGCGTCCAGTGAGCTGTCGTATGTGTAGTCTGCAGCTGAGAGGAGAGGTCACTACTGGAAAGCATCGGGTAGAACAGAAGAATGCCCAGTCTGAGAAGTGGGTCAAACATCGATGCCAAGGACAGAGAGGGGATGGAGGGTGAGTGGGGCACCGTGTCAGATATTGTAGGTCTCCTATAAGATCAGGATCGGGACATGTCCACTGGATTTGGCAAAATGGTGGCTCTTCCAAGAGAGTCGCAGCGATGTGGTTGGGGACTAAGACAGTGGAGGAGGGTTTGGAAGCCGGTGGCAGGCTGTCAGGCAGAAGTGGCAGAGAGTGTGACCACACAGGTCGCACAGTAATCCTGATATTTGGTCTGCAGCTGCAGAGACCTTAGTTACAAAAGGGAATCAGAAAAGCGTTTGAGGTGGTTTAATGGTAAATCCATGTGTGTTCCTAGGAAATGCAGAGTACGGTATTGTTCTAGTCTCTTCCTCCTCAGATACAATACACGTGGCCTGACATGTGTACCCTAAGGGTGTGAGAGGACTCAGACTCATTGCAACATACGAAGGAAAGAATTACAAGGATTGATACACATCAATGGATGTATAATCAGGACAGTCCTAAGAACATTGATGCATTTACAAAATCCCCTCACCAGCCTCTTCCGGCCATTGGGTAGCAGGTCTGCAGCTAACTAATACCAGCCTTCCCAGCTGACATCATCGAATGGTCAAGTGTCTCTTAACTCGAGTTTAGTGGGAAGTAGAAGTTCAGTTAAAAGTGATAGTCAGAGTTGGCCAGAACTGCAGGGACTTAACTGTGTGCAAGGGATTTGTCAAGGATATTGATTCGATTCTCAGTTTCTCTACCAAGCTCAGCCGCTACAGAGTATCCAGTCCTTGAATCCTTCAAAGAGTTATGACATGTGGCAGAACTAGAGAGTGAGTCTGTATTTGCATACACCTCTGCACAGGCTCATCTTTGTACTGAAAGAACATGTGGCAAGTTCTTCATTAAGCAGTTATGCTGCACAAGATATACCCTTGTGCACTGACTTGTCTCCCTTAGAAAAAATGTGCTGAGTGGTTCATGTAGGTTTGTATTTGTGGATACCTGGCTAGGGTTACGCGTAGGTCACAGGCATTGGTTAACACTTCAGACCTTCTCTGTGAGCCCAAGTTCCCTCTGCATACCCCAGGCAGGATGGCAGCTTCTAGCTGGTTATCCTCATATCTGAAACCACATCTGTGTAAACTTCCTTCAACCATGGCTACGTGCACCCATGAATACATGCGCACTGTGCTGCGTGCATCTTCGGCATTAATTAACTGAATCCTGTTGTCAGTCAGCACCAGGGTCGAGCAGAGATATTAAAAAGCTCATGAAGAACACAGGTGGCTTAAGTGTGTGTTTCAGTTACTGATGCTGTCTCCTGATCT
>NW_007731716.1:63841-65610 GCF_000696425.1 Galeopterus variegatus
TAGTGGGAAGTAGAAGTTCAGTTAAAAGTGATAGTCAGAGTTGGCCAGAACTGCAGGGACTCAACTGTGTGCAAGGGATTTGTCAAGGATATTGATTCGATTCTCAGTTTCTCTACCAAGCTCAGCCGCTACAGAGTATCCAGTCCTTGAATCCTTCAAAGAGTTATGACATGTGGCAGAACTAGAGAGTGAGTCTGTATTTGCATACACCTCTGCACAGGCTCATCTTTGTACTGAAAGAACATGTGGCAAGTTCTTCATTAAGCAGTTATGCTGCACAAGATATACCCTTGTGCACTGACTTGTCTCCCTTAGAAAAAATGTGCTGAGTGGTTCATGTAGGTTTGTATTTGTGGATACCTGGCTAGGGTTACGCGTAGGTCACAGGCATTGGTTAACACTTCAGACCTTCTCTGTGAGCCCAAGTTCCCTCTGCATACCCCGGGCAGGATGGCAGCTTCTAGCTGGTTATCCTCATATCTGAAACCACATCTGTGTAAACTTCCTTCAACCATGGCTACGTGCACCCATGAATACATGCGCACTGTGCTGCGTGCATCTTCGGCATTAATTAACTGAATCCTGTTGTCAGTCAGCACCAGGGTCGAGCAGAGATATTAAAAAGCTCATGAAGAACACAGGTGGCTTAAGTGTGTGTTTCAGTTACTGATGCTGTCTCCTGATCTTGATTTGCTGAACTGTGGAAACTCTGACCCCTCCTAGGTAGAGGCAGCTCATCGTGGTGGTCAAGAGTGTGGCCTCAGGCACCACACTGCCACGGTTCACCTTCTAGCCCTGCCACCTTCCATGTTGGTACTGGGGGCAAGTTGCTTAGTGTCCCCATATCTAAAAATAGCACCTCTCTTGTCTGGTTATTATGAGAATTAAACTAATTCATGCATGTTATATGGCTAGGACAGGGCATGTGGGAATTATAAATAAATGCATTACAGTTGTGCGATTGTGGTTGTTATGACTTACTTGTGTAAGTGTCTTGGCCTGAGGCTCCCCACTTCCCACACGATGGAGTGGCCCCCAGGAGCCAGGGGCTGTGAGGCCATCCTCCCTGACAGCTCCTCATGGAACCATGTGTACGTCAGCCCCAGGTTCTCGGGGACCTCTGAGCTATGACAGATGTCCACTTGGGGCTCAGAACTGCTCTCCTTGGTGGGAGGAGGTGGAGGGAAGAGAAAAGGCAAGTCATTGCTGCCCCTAAATTACCTCTTACTGTGGAGCATTGGCTGACCCTTCAAGCCTTCACTTCTCTTACTATCTTCCGCCCCACTCAACCTCCAGGGAAGAAGAGAATTTGGGAGATATTCTAGAATTCAACAAGGGCTGATGACATAACAGGAAAACACAAACTTCTTAAATGCCTTTATTTATGAGGTCATTTTCCTAACCCTTTGGACAAGTGGCATTTCCCATCTTGGGCGGATCTGCTAGTCTTCATCACAGGCAGTGGGGGCAGCAGGAGATTGGGCCCAGCCACCAGGTGATCTTCTCATGAAGCATAGGAGAGCCACCTCTCCAACAGAGCTCCCAGGATGCAGGTCCCAGGCCAAGCCAGGTGTGCGCCCCAAGGAGATCTGAGCACACCGGCCAGCCAGTGGGAAAACGACATCTGCAAGCACAGGAAGAAAAAGCTGGAGGAAATCCACCTTCTCCGACTATGCCTCACAGACCTTTCTGGCAAAAGGAAGTGAGTGTGCCAAGGTCCAGTTGTCTTGAAGACATCGCTAATAACAGAGGAAAAAGGTTGGGGATAA
>NW_007731716.1:66244-71733 GCF_000696425.1 Galeopterus variegatus
GTGCCAAGGTCCAGTTGTCTTGAAGACATCGCTAATAACAGAGGAAAAAGGTTGGGGATAACAACCTCAGTGGTGGCAGCAGCAGCAGCAAGGGCGGCTTGGGACTTACCAAGTGCTTACATGTGCCGGGAGCATGGTCAGTGCTTTACATGTGGCGTCCCGCACTGTCCTCCCCAGCCCTCTTCAGCAGGTGCTGTCTGGTGAGCTGGTATGGTGGTCGAGGACAGCTGTGGGGGGGTCCCCAACCTCAGCATTTGAACATTCTGGGCTGGAAAATTCTTGGCTGTGGTGTCTGTTCTGTATACTGCAGTGTGTGTGTTAAGCAGTACATAAATACCAGTAGCACTCTCCTCCCCCCTCCAGTAGTGACAACCAAAAATGTCTCTGGACATTACCAAATGTCCCAGGGGGAACAGAACTGCCCCCCGTGGAGAACTGCTGCTCTAGAGTCTCTGAAAGGGCTCAAGAAATTCTGGCTCTAGCACTTGAACTGGCAAATGTGCCAACCACGTCACATTTTTTAAGACCTTAACTGAAATAATTCTAGTATCTTGCTTAGAATGGTACCTGGCCCATAGGAAGCTTCTGTACATGTTTGCTATTGTAATGGATCTGTGTGCCCCCCTCTCCAACACACACGTTGAACTGGCAAATGTGCCAACCACGTCACATTTTTTAAGACCTTAACTGAAATAATTCTAGTATCTTGCTTAGAATGGTACCTGGCCCATAGGGAAGCTTCTGTACATGTTTGCTATTGTAATGGATCTGTGTGCCCCCCTCTCCAACACACACACTTTTTTTTTAAACTGTGAGGAAACTGAGACCCAGAGAAGTCAAATAACTTGCCACATTCTCAGCTGAGGGCATGGTAAGCCAGGCTCAAACCCAGACCACCTACCATCAGAGCTGCCTGCTCTCAACTCACCCTTCCTGACAGGAGGCGTGGGGCTGCCAGGGCTGCTCATCACAACTGAGAAGGCGCAGAGCTGGTGGCTCTTCCCCAACACGGGCTCTTCCCCAGCCCGGTGGCCCCAGCACGTCCCCCGCATTTACATTATTTGTCTTCAGTCCCAAGTGGCTGCTATCAAGGATTACTATTTGCGTATCATGAGTCACAATATACCAGATTCATAAGAGCCAAAGGTCACAGTTGACCCAGACGAGGCCCTCAGACAGATCCCACGCTTTCCATGTGTCAGGCCTATATTCATTCATAAAACCGCTCCCTTCCAAAATATGTCTTGAGAAAAAAATCTGAAGTTGGTTGTGCAATTCTGAGATTAGTGCAACTGATTTCCAAGCTCTTCCCCCCACGCCGCCCATACTTTCAATTCCGGATTAATTCTTCCATGGTTCAAAGCAGAGGAGGGGACCTGGTGTCCATCACCCAACTCCAGAAGAGGAAATGGGAATGGAAAGACACAGTAGGTGGCATAGACTAGTCAGATTATTTTTGTGTTGTAAACATTAAAGCTACAGAAATATCTCCTGGTCAGAATCAGACAGATGTGTCACTAATCACTCCCACCACCTCTTTCTCTCTTTTCTTTTTATAAACTTTGGACTGAACCACTTTCTCAGAAGCACAGCTGAAAAACCCTTAAAAACACATGCACACATACACACCAGTCTCAGGAGTTTGAGGTGTCTGGAGTAAGGATTAGAGAGGTTCAAGTCGGCTTCCCTGTTGAAATTACAGCTGCACCAAAGACGGTATAGTACATCAGCCCAGGCTCAGGAAGCTCGTCCGGTTCTCAAGAGCGAGGAAATGCAGCTGTGCTGGACCAGACAGCACGGGGAGGGTGAGGCCCGCCTCTCGCAATCACTGCACTGTACAGAAAGAAAGGGCAGAGAGGTGCCCGGCCGTGCCAGGCGGGATCCAGGCAGGCCAGAAGCCAAGCACATGCACCTGTCATTCTGCAGCTATTTACAAGACAGGTACACGTTTAAAATATGAACACCAAAAGTAAACCCTGGGTTTAGCACTTTTTCGTTTTTTATTTTCATCTTTTGTTTTCCTCCGGGGGTTGAAATTTAATCTCTCTTTTAGCAAAATGGAGTTGGCTCTCTCTCTTCTTCTGGCTTTTTCTCCCCAGTATGCTGTCCGTGCCTATCCCACAGATCCGCTCAGCTGATTATAAAGCCTGCACATTGTCACCAAGGCCCATTGTCACCACAGAAATGTGCTTGGGGGAAGGTGCTTTTCCACCCTCCCCCAACACACCCACAGCCATGGTGACCCCACTAATCTTCAGGTTCAGTACATGCCAGGTGCTGACAGTGAAGGAACCCTTTACAGAATGCACCCAGTGTGGGGTATCCGTGCATGTGAGTGTGTGTGAGTGTCCAACTCTCCTGTAAGGTTCCAAATTTCCCATGGGTCCCACTACGGCAATAAATGGAGTGATGCAATCTCGTTCAGTAGCTGTTCTAAGAAACTTTGGCCCAGGGCTAAGCTCGCCCTATTCCTGGGATGTCCTGCTTGACATTTCTCCCTTCCCCAAGAGGCCCTTTTGGTAAGTGAAGCGCTGCGAGCGTCACCCCACAGCTGCGCCCACCCAGCTGACAGCCGGTGGTGCTGGCTAGCACAGATTCATTTTTTAGCTTAACTCATGTCTGGTTAGGCACAAGGATACTTTTGAGGCTACTTTGTGGGGGGTGAGAACACATCAGGGGTCATTCCAAGTCAGAGCCTTGCAGGCCAACCTCACAGCGAGCCAGAAGGAGGAAGTGACTCACCCCCGGCCCACCGCTCCCTCCTCATCTGTTAAAACTCCCTCTCGCAGCACAGAAGGCCGGGGACTGTCACTGAACTCAGCTGCTACTTGAAATCAAGTCCTGCCTCCAGAAGCACCATGGCCCCCGCCTCCCAGAGGATGGCCATGTCCGAAGAACACACGCCTATGTGCTGGGCTATCATGTGGTAGAAAAAGTTGACAGAAACAGCTTTCCCAGCCCATTTTCCTGTGATGATGACGTTTTGGATGTCAATCATGGAAATGAGAGGATTTAGTAAATCTCTAATAAATAGGAATCATTCATTTCCCCACCTCGCCATTCTTCAGATCCCCTCTTTTCAAGTGAGCTGGTAAAGTTAGAATTGTATAAATTGATACATTGTCCTTCATGGGGCCCAAACTAATCATACATATCTACTCACTCATCTCTCCAATCCATCCATCCGATTCACAGGTGCGCAAGTGCCCGATCTCCAGGCACAGCCGGACCCAGGAGACAGACATAGTTCCCACTGCTGCTGGGCTTCTGGGTGGAGCAGAGACCGGCCATGCAGTAACGTCACCCCACAAGCTGGGTCTCAGGCAGCATGGTGAGCGATGCAGCACAGGTGGTCAGTGCCACCTGCAGGCAGCAGGACAACTTCCCAGATGGAGGACTGGCTTCTGGGCGGAGCAGAGACCAGCCATGCAGTAACGTCACCCCACAAGCTGGGTCTCAGGCAGCATGGTAAGCGATGCAGCACAGGTGGTCAGTGCCACCTGCAGGCAGCAGGACAACTTCCCAGATGGAGGAGCAGGTGCTGTCTGCAGGCACAGGCTCTGCAGGCAATGGGAGCTCATCGAGCTGTTTCCTGCCTCTCGCCCTGACTCACAGTGCTTTTTCTGCCTGGAACCCTCCTAACCCAGCATGATGGAAACTTCTGGCACATAGTAGGCCCTAATCAATGCCCACCGAGGNTTTCCCAGCCCATTTTCCTGTGATGATGACGTTTTGGATGTCAATCATGGAAATGAGAGGATTTAGTAAATCTCTAATAAATAGGAATCATTCATTTCCCCACCTCGCCATTCTTCAGATCCCCTCTTTTCAAGTGAGCTGGTAAAGTTAGAATTGTATAAATTGATACATTGTCCTTCATGGGGCCCAAACTAATCATACATATCTACTCACTCATCTCTCCAATCCATCCATCCGATTCACAGGTGCGCAAGTGCCCGATCTCCAGGCACAGCCGGACCCAGGAGACAGACATAGTTCCCACTGCTGCTGGGCTTCTGGGTGGAGCAGAGACCGGCCATGCAGTAACGTCACCCCACAAGCCGGGTCTCAGGCAGCATGGTGAGCGATGCAGCACAGGTGGTCAGTGCCACCTGCAGGCAGCAGGACAACTTCCCAGATGGAGGAGCAGGTGCTGTCTGCAGGCACAGGCTCTGCAGGCAATGGGAGCTCTTCGAGCTGTTTCCTGCCTCTCGCCCTGACTCACAGTGCTTTTTCTGCCTGGAACCCCCTAACCCAGCATGATGGAAACTTCTGGCACATAGTAGGCCCTAATCAATGCCCACCGAGGAACTTATGAGTAAGTTAATGGTGATGAGCAGTTAAAGGAAAGACGGGGAGGAAGACACAGTGAATGGTGACGTCAGAGGCTGCACGGGAGGCCTGGTGAACACGGGGCCTGGAAGGCCACTCGGGATCAAAGCAGCAAAGCGTCACAGCAGGCTCTGCAGCTGGGTTAGAGGCAAGAACTCACACCTGTCCTGAGAGAGCACTTGGCTGGCACGGGATGAAACCTATTTGCCATTTGCATCTGTTGACTATTTTCATAAGGAACTTGACAATGAAGAGTGAAATACATAAATACCTGTAAAGTATTAGAGAGACTATTTTCTCCATGAAGAGTGTTTAAATGTACCTGGAGAAAGAATGTGAAATAGAACGTCTGCGTCTTGGTCATATGTCATATGGTGACAACAATAAGAGAAACTGATATTCCTAGAATGCCTATCGGGTTTTTTTCAGTGTTGTATGTGTTTCTACGACCTGGTGTCCATCACCCAACTCCAGAAGAGGAAATGGGAATGGAAAGACACAGTAGGTGGCATAGACTAGTCAGATTATTTTTGTGTTGTAAACATTAAAGCTACAGAAATATCTCCTGGTCAGAATCAGACAGATGTGTCACTAATCACTCCCACCACCTCTTTCTCTCTTTTCTTTTTATAAACTTTGGACTGAACCACTTTCTCAGAAGCACAGCTGAAAAACCCTTAAAAACACATGCACACATACACACCAGTCTCAGGAGTTTGAGGTGTCTGGAGTAAGGATTAGAGAGGTTCAAGTCGGCTTCCCTGTTGAAATTACAGCTGCACCAAAGACGGTATAGTACATCAGCCCAGGCTCAGGAAGCTCGTCCGGTTCTCAAGAGCGAGGAAATGCAGCTGTGCTGGACCAGACAGCACGGGGAGGGTGAGGCCCGCCTCTCGCAATCACTGCACTGTACAGAAAGAAAGGGCAGAGAGGTGCCCGGCCGTGCCAGGCGGGATCCAGGCAGGCCAGAAGCCAAGCACGTGCACCTGTCATTCTGCAGCTGTTTACAAGACAGGTACACGTTTAAAATATGAACACCAAAAGTAAACCCTGGGTTTAGCACTTTTTCGTTTTTTATTTTCATCTTTTGTTTTCCTCCGGGGGTTGAAATTTAATCTCTCTTTTAGCAAAATGGAGTTGGCTCTCTCTCTTCTTCT
>NW_007731716.1:71923-75132 GCF_000696425.1 Galeopterus variegatus
GCAAAGCGTCACAGCAGGCTCTGCAGCTGGGTTAGAGGCAAGAACTCACACCTGTCCTGAGAGAGCACTTGGCTGGCACGGGATGAAACCTATTTGCCATTTGCATCTGTTGACTATTTTCATAAGGAACTTGACAATGAAGAGTGAAATACATAAATACCTGTAAAGTATTAGAGAGACTATTTTCTCCATGAAGAGTGTTTAAATGTACCTGGAGAAAGAATGTGAAATAGAACGTCTGCGTCTTGGTCATATGTCATATGGTGACAACAATAAGAGAAACTGATATTCCTAGAATGCCTATCGGGTTTTTTTCAGTGTTGTATGTGTTTCTACATTTAATAAATGATTATGATTGCCTGCAATGTGCAATGTGCCCTCCCTGAGGTTCTGCGAGGTTCACGGAATTGTGAAGATAGACGGCCGTGGAACGCGGGGGGAAGGGTGACCTTTCCAAAGTGAGCAAGTGAGAAAGCTCTAAAGGACATAGAGCTGGACTTGATAAAATGGATACAATTTATACATGTAGGAATTGGTATAGAAATGACATTTTAGGGAGGAAACAGCCTGAAACAATGCATAGAAATAAAAATTGGGTAGGGGGAGAGAAAATTACAGGGAAGAGTGTAACGTGTCCAGAATATGTATGCCCTATGCTGCATGCATCTTGAGCATTAATTAACTGAATCCTCTCTTAATCACATGTGGTGTCAGTCAGCACCAGGGTCGAGCAGACAGTGTGCTCATATTTTCACACTTTGGGGCCTTAAGGAAAATAAGTGACATTTACAGGAAACAGAGGTTGTGAGAGTCAATGCAGGCTGTCCGTCCAGCTCTTGGCAGAAAGGGCACACAGCCTGGCTTCTTAGTTCCAAGAAATGAAATACAACAAATCCCTTGGGGAAAATTATTTAATTGCTTTGATCTTTGGTTTTCTCATCTGCAAACTGGCAAGAGAAACAATGTCAGCCTCAACGTCGTGTTGTGATTAGTAGATAAAACGTGTGAGTCTAGGCAGGCACACGGGAAGTGCTCATGTGCAAGTGCAGACGGTAGGTGGTGAAAGCTCGTCTCTGACGACGTGCTGCGTCAGACGCACCCGGAGGGCTTCCTAAAACGTGGACTTCTGCGCCCACCCATCGAGCTCCTGGTTCTGGCGTCTGGGGAAGACCTGAACACTGCACCCTCAGGTGGTCCTGCTGGTCCAAGGACCGCTCTGTGAAGACCCCACCCCAGGCCCCACTGCCTTTCTCTACTGTCTCACTTGACACACCAGTCAAGGCCTTTATTTCTCCTGCCTGGGACCTCTAAACAATGCTGGACTCGGAGAGTATAAACAAACTCATCCTGGAAGGAGTTTTAGATAACCTGTTAATTTACCACCTGCTGATTAATAAAAACAGAAAAAAATCAAATGGCAGAAATTATTTCAGGCACTTTAGGTTATGAAGGGGAAAAAGATTTAGAGGAAGGAGGAATTGGTAATGCCTTTGGATCCATTGGAGGAGTTGGTAATGCCTTTGGATCCATACCTCTCCTATTGGTAAAATGACTTTGGAAATTTGAGAATTTCCTGGTGAATAAAATGCAGTCTGTATCGCCACATGGCTAGAGGGCCACCACCTCCATTTGGCTCACAAACATTGCAGAATTCAAATGCTCTTTTCACCTATTCTTCCTCCTCCCCCCACCCCCAGCCCTATCCACTTCATTACCTGGGACAGGGCCACACTGGGCACTCAAGGACAGCTTTGGCTGATCCTTCCACAATAGACAAAGCATTGTTTAGTTTGACACCCACTGGGCACACATGAGGTGGCACTGGTAAGAGGGCAGATACAGTCTCCAAACTTTGATATTTCCTCTTTAATGTCTCAACGTTAAGGTTAAAGGACAGAAAACCCTAGCCCACCTGTGCCACTCAAGGAGCCCCTGCATGGAGATTTAGAAAAGAAACTAAGCTCTTCTAGGAAACCGCCACTTTTCCAAAAGATACAGCACAATTAAAACTTCTGAGATAAATTAGAAAATACCAGCTGTGGGGAAAAAAAATGGCAGTACACTGGCCACACACACGAATAATTCTGTCTGCCGTCCCCCCGACCCCCATGTAGAAAAGAAGCATGAGATGCCTTTCTGAGACAGACCTGTGTGGGAGAATTGACGTCTCCTTGTCAGCATGGGTCAGGAGGCACGTCACTGAGGAGAGCCACACGGGACACCAGAAACAACTTCAGAACATTGCTGGCCTGTAGAATCTGGGGTGAACCTCGTACTGACCTCTTAAATGGAGAGGAAGGGACTTCAAGACACCTATTACGGCTCCTGGACACGCGAACTTCCAGGCAAACCTCGTTTCTTTTCAGTTCAATCAGCCCTTGCCCATGTGCACTCACGGATATGTAAGTAAAGAGAACAGCGTTTATTGGCCTTCTCTGTGCCACACCTTGTGCTCAGAACTTTACAAATCATGCTACCTGGTTCCATCCTCACAGCAGCCCTGGGAGGACACGTACACCCTCCACTAACCGGTGAAGAAGAAGGAGCCTAACCAGGGTCCACCCCTGCACACTGTGCCCACACTGCCAGCATCAAACCCAAGCCTGTCTCAGGCAGAACAGCATCCAGCCATTGCTTTCATTGAAAGAGCTGTTTGTTTTTTTTAATTACAGCAAAATACACATAACACAATTTACCATCGTCACCGTTCTTTGAGTGTGCAGTTCGGTGGTGTTACGCAAGTTCACGTGGTTGAGTGTCCACCCTCCAGCACATTTTCATCTTGCAAATCTGAAACTCTATACCCATTGCACAGAAACTCCCCATTTTCCCTTCCCCTCGCCCCCTGGCAATCACCATTTTAATTTTTTTCTATGAATTTGACTACTCTAGATACCTGAGAGGAAAAAACAAACTGTTTTTTCTATTCCCTCACAAAGCAAAAATCATCAGCACAGAAAAGCAACTTCTGACCTCTGTGGCCAAATGTGTGGGATCTCTCCCCACCAGCAAGTGAGCCACCAGTTCTCCAGCAGACACTGGCAGGGCGTCCTCCAATTCAGCTCTGACACTGTGTACCTGGAGACGGTGTCAGATCCCACAGGTTGAGGGCTCAGTCCCCAAGTCTGCCCCCCACTTCAGATGCCAGTCACAAGCCCAGGCCTCTGGAACTTCTGACTTACCAGCTATAAATCAGGGTTCCCATGACC
>NW_007731716.1:76810-84222 GCF_000696425.1 Galeopterus variegatus
CCCACAGTGTCCCATCTCCCCTGCTCTCCTCAGCGCTTTGGTTAGATGAGCCACTGTAGGCGGGAAGTTGTGCTATATTCACGTGTGCAGAAACAGGAGTCCAAGAGCAGCAGAGCAAAGGAAATCTATAGTAAATGGGGTGATATTTATGGACGCCCCATAGAGGACTATGACCATTCAAGAAAGGAGTCCCCCTTCCACCTCTCAGTTTAGCGGCAGAAGGTTAGAGACTGATGGAATGAAAACACCAAATTCTGCAGGAAATACCTTTTTCAGCCCAAGGCCCTGAGGCTGGATATGTGAGCGGATATGAAAACCTGTTTTCCTTCCTTGCAAAGACACACAGTCAACAAGAAAGAGGAGGAGAGACAATATTGTTAGCACATTGCACGACAGTGGCAAGAGGCCCACAGGAGCCTGGAGACCAAGCATCTTACTGAGGCCAGGGCAGCATGAGCAACAGACAAGAGCACCAGCGACGGAAATACAGGAAGCCCTGGTGGGGCCGCCACAAGTAACCACAGAGATTTTCTCAGGGTCTGGTTGCCGACCCTAAGGCTTGTCCTGAGGCCCATCATGCTCCGTGAGTAGCCCGAGGCTGGCAGTGGGCAGCAGGGAATGGACTCACCCTCCCCATGGCCCCTCTCCATCATGCTTCCCTCTGCCTGGAGCCACCTGCTTCTCACATCTTCCCTGATCACCACCTCTGCCATCTCTCCTTCCAGGAAATCCTTGTGCTCTAAGTTAATCCTCCCCCTCCAAGCCCCTAACTCCTCCTGCCTCAACCCCAAACACACCCTAGAGATGCACACGGGCACACACAGTCACAGACACACACACATAAATACACACACAGACACAGTCACACACAGACACTCAGAGACATACGCAGACACACACAGAGACATGAACACACACACAGATACACACAGAGAGACACACAGAGACACATGCGGACACACACACGCACACTCCCTCACTGGACTGTCCTTTGCTCACGTTGATTCCGGTCCTACAAAACAGCCAGGTCCGTAGTGCCTGGGTCGTCACACAGGGAATGCTGAGAGGCTGGCTTTTGAATGGCGAGCACTTCCCAGAGAGGTGTCCTCGGGACGCCTTCACATTGATAGACCAGAGAGTGATAGCGGACTTTGAATTAGAAAAGGCGCCTCTGGTGGAGAAAAGGTTGCTGACAGAGAGGTTAGTGAAATGTAGAGGTAACTTAAAATACAATAATAAACATATGTAAAAACGGGACTTTGAATTAGAAAAGGCGCCTCTGGTGGAGAAAAGGTTGCCGACAGAGAGGTTAGTGAAATGTAGAGGTAACTTAAAATACAATAATAAACATATGTAAAAACTAAAACAAAAGTCATGATTCATGGAGCACTTTCCACTTGCCGGGCTCTACCTTTCGTGTGCTGGGTGCCATCACAGCTAGTTCCCACACCCCACCGTGAGGTGACTGCTGCTGTCTTCAGCTTGCTGCTGATGAAACCGAAGTGTGGAGATGAAGCCCAATAGGCTCCCTGTCATGGAAACTATGAGGAGTGGTTATGGGAGACTGACTTGGCCTCCACCGATTAATGCATTCTCCTTCTGTGGATAAAGCCAGCTTGCGGGGAGTTCAAGCAGCTGCGTGCATGGAGCAGCCGCACAGCACGGTGCATCTCTGCTGTTGCAGAGAGGCGACCCATCCCCTGCCCCTTCTGAAACCTCTACTGGTCACAGAAGCTGGTCACTGGCTACATCAATAGCAAAATACGACTACTTAGTCTGTTCAGAGCAGCATCTGTACCCCACATACGAATAGGCCTGTGGGACGTGCCCTGAACAGACAGAGATGGAAGCCTCGCTGGGTCTCCCAGCCAAGGTGCTGTTTTTGAGGGTTAACTTCTCAGGGCCTCAGTTGTCTCCTGCAGAATGGTGGGGCTGAGGGAAGGAAAAGAGAAAAGTCAGCACAGAGCAGGCATCAGCTGGAAGTCTCTAGGTCAGAAGACTGCAGCAAGCCTCCACATACCCTGTCGCAGCCCCCCACTTACACTAGGGCCACTGGAAGAGGAGGAAAGAAGGCAGGGGACACGACCACCTTCCACCTGTCCCTGCCCGGGCAGGCAACCTGCCATCCTGCACTGTCCACTTCTGAAGGTCTTCTCAAGGTTTTCCTGGGAAGAAAAATATATGAAAGATAAGACTATTCTCTCCTTGCACGGTGTGCATGTGTTATAAGATAATTCTTTTCCTTTCCTGTCTTCTGAGTGACCCAACAATTCCCTCGTAGCAACTGCACTTTTATATGGATTAAGAACCAAATGTTGAAAACACAACAGAAAACGGACTCTTACTGCAGTTTCCAACATCGGACCTGCCAAGAACTAGGAGCTTCAGGCAAGCTAAATCAATTACTTAAGAAGTTTCCATTTTTTCAGCTTTTCTCAAAACTTGGAGGGAGATTTAAACCCACCTTTCAAAAGAAAAGTGGGCACAGGGCAGCAGACTGACAACTGAGGCGTTTCCACAGCTGAAGCGGTGGGGGAGGGTCTGCCTAGAGAAGTCACAAGGACAGAAGCTGACTCCACAGACTTTCTGGGATTTCAACTGGAACTGGCCTTTCATTTACTGAACTATTCCAGTTTAGTTAAGAAACTTACACTGTTCTGTTGGTAAAGCTCAATTATTTGGAACTCAGTGCTTTGCAGCAAAAAAGATGTAAGCACATGGACTTGACTGTCTTCTTTCTAGAATCTTATTGAAGATGATGTAACATATCATTCTTTACAAGCTGCATTCAGCTTTTGCAATTCAGCTCGTGTGTGCTGAGGGCCCACCGTGAGAACTGGGCTGCAGCAAGACCTCAGGAGCTCACGGTTTAGAGGGCAAGGCCGGCACGCACGGAGGTTCACAGACGTGCGGAGTCCACGCTTCAAGGGAGCACGTGCGTGTGCAGGGAGGAAATGACTCCACTCCCAGGAGTGACCGAGACAAAGGCCTCAGTTGGCCCGGCCAGGTGAAGAAGGGCATTGCGGAGGGAGGGGCTCCCTTGTTAACGCAAATTTTGCACCTTATTGTTTTTCATCCACACTCGTACAAGTGGGCTTCAGGTCTTACAGGCTTCATCTCTCCATGTTACAAGTGAGGAAACTGAGACCAGGAGCGACATTAGAGTATGCGTCCAAGGTGACAGGCCAGGGAAGCACATCTGCACTCGGCACCTCACTCACAGCTTGTGAATGGAACTTGGGGGGCGTGCTCGGTTGAAGCCGACTGACTTCGAACAGGAGGAAAGGGGACAAATTCTGCTCGTGACAGATCAGGCTTGAGGTGCATGTGGCAGTAGACTAGCTAGAAATAAGGGTCTGGGATTAGAAGAGAGTTTGGAGAGAGATTCGAGAGCCCCAGGCAAGTGTGTGTGGGAGTGAGCGACAGTCCTGGGCAGGTGTGAGCTCAGGACAGGAGCTGGGGTGGCAGACCAAGGAGACTGGGAGCGTGGATGACACAGAAAAGAGAGCACAGGGCACAGTAGTTAGAGAGAGGGGCAGGCGAAGGGATGGACAGGGTGACAGATGCCTGAGAGCTGCTGAGAGCTGACACAAGACGAGGACAGTCGCTACATTTGGCAACTAGACGGTTGTTGGAGATCTCAGAGAGACGACTGTCAGCAGAAAATCGAGGAAGGAAGACACTGGGGTCGGTAAAGAGGACAGCGGAGGTGAGAAGGCAGAGCTCGCCCAGACAGCTGACGGGGGGCAGGGAGAGAGCCGGTCCGCCCAGGGCTGTTTTGCTTTCTTTGCTGGTGCGTTTGGGCGTGGAGGGTTTCGCGGCCCTGTGCATGCAGAAGGCAGAGCTCGCGCAGGAGAGGAGCAGCGGAGGGCAGCGAGGCAGGAGCTTCAGAGCCGGGGCCACGTCTGCTCTTGGAGGTAGGAGAGGCCAGCCGGGGGCTGCAGAGGAACCACAGAACGAGGTCTCCTGGGGCGAGGAGGTGAGGTGGCAGGCCATCACAGCAGGTGTGACAGCAGCGAGAATGACATCTGGCCCCCTGATATGGATGGGGGAGACAAGACGCCCAACTTGACGGAGAAGTGGGCTGTGTGCTCGGGGAGTGGCACTCCCATCGGAAACCCTGACCAAGTGCGCGTCTCATCACACGCTGCAGGTGCAGACAGGAGCCGTGCTGACCACATGCTCTCGGTGCATGTCTTCTCAAGCACTTTCTACCTGCCAGGTACTCGGCTAATAGTTTTATATATAGGAGCGCTTTTAATTTTCCCAGGAACAACATGAGTTGTTGTCATGACCTCCAGTTTACAGACAAGGGAACTGAGGATTAGTTTAAGCAATGTACCTAAAGTTACCAAACTAGTTGGAGTCAGAACCAGATGTAGAAGCCAGGTCTGTTTGTATATTAGTCAGGGTTCTCCAGAGAGACAGAATCAATAGGATATGTTATAATTATATGAGAGGGATTTATTAGGGGAATTAGCTCACGTGGCTATGAAGAAAAGTCCCATGATAGGCCGTCTATTAACTGGATGCTGGTAGCGTGGCTCAGTCCAAGTCCAAAGGCCTCAGAACCAGGGAAGCTGGTGGTGTCCTTGGTGTGAATCCTGGAACCCAAAAGCTGAAGAGTCTCGAGCTCTGATGTTCACGGACAGGAGAGAAGAGTGTGTCCCAGCTCCAGCGGATAGAGATTCACCTCTTTCCTCTGTCTTTTGTTCTCTCCGGACCCCCAGCAGATTGGATGGTTCCTGCCCACATTGAGGAGGGGTCTTTCCCACCCAGGCCACTCACACTGTCATACTAATCTCTGCTGGAAACACCCCCAAGGACACACCTAAAAAGATAACTTTACCAGGTTTCTTAGCATTCCTTCATCTAACCAAGCTGACACCTAGAATGAACCTTCCCAGTTTGTCTTGTAATATTGTGCTCCTAAATATTATGTTTTCTTGATATAGAAAACATTCTAACATAAATTGTCAAAAAAAAAAGTTTGATAGATTCAAAAATTTCCTAGAAAGGTGCCTTAATTTGATGACCTTCCTGGTGCAGCTGGACACAGGAGCCATCCGCCGGCCACTTGCTCACTCGCGCATCACTCATTCATCTTCCTGTCCCTTCCACAGACGTTCTCGGTTTTGAGCATCTGTAAGAGTTCAGCAGCAGGCAAGTAACCGAGGATCCACCCACGAGGGAAACCCGACTCCTCCCTAGAGACGAGACGCTCACTGTCTGTTGAGGTGGTACGAGAGGAGACGGTGTGGGGCACCAGGGCTTGTCTGCCTGAGGGTCACGCGAGGCTCAGAGACATGGTGGCCAGAGCTGAGTCCCATGAGACCAGTCATGGAGGCGGCTCATGGTGTGGGTAGGGGACACATGGGAGGCAGTCCTATAGGTGAGGCATGGCAGTGCAAGGTGTGCAGAGTCCAGGCCATCCAGTGGCTAGCACCAGGTCCTGGCCACCAACTTCTGATGTCTGATGTCATCAGCATACCACCTGCATAATTATTTGATGGCTATTTTTATCTAAATCAACTATTTCAAAATAATCTAGCTTCAAATTTAAAAATCCATAAACTTGCTGTTTAGATGCAGTAGTTATTTATTTTTTCTAAGAAATTAAAATAAAAAATATTCATCTATGTATCTTATAAATCACTTACCACATGCATAATAAAATATGAACACCTCAGTCCAGAGCATAGAGGTGAAAGTGTAAATTGGCAGGTCTTAAAAGTTTGGGGCCCTGAGGCCCCTTTGAGAGTATAATGGAAATGATGGAGCCCCTCTGTGCACACATGCGTGGTATTTTGCACATTATCTCTGGATGGAAAGGCCCAGGGGGTCCTGGATGAGAGGTCAGGTCTCCCTCCTGTAGAAATAAGTGGGATGCACTGGGAGGTTTGTGCAGAAATGTTCACCCACCTGCTATTCATCTCATTTGGATTCCTGGAGGCCACTGGTTGCACTAAATGGCCAGAGATATCCTTTCGAGAACCTTCTCATTTTAGCAATAGGAAGACTGCCTTTATAAGAAGTCAGGCAGTGCAAATCAGCCTTGGCCTGTGTACACCGGGTTCTCCAGTCCTCTGCTGGCTGAAAGAACAGATTAAGTTAGCAGAAAGCTGGTGGCAAAAGACAAAGCCACTGAGGGGCAGATGCCAGGTCACTGCCCTCAGTGCACTGGTGGTGGCTTCACAGCCTGACAGCGAGCCTGTGGGGCAGGGAGGTGGGGCCTCTGCCAGCCCTGATGGGAGGGCCTGGAGTGGGCATCTGGAGCCACCAACCAGGAGCAGAGCCAGGCCTTTCAAACCCTCTCCTCCATTCTGAGGCTGGGGCCTCAGGAAGCCTGCCCTCGTCACCCCCTGAGAGGGCCAGACAAGTGATGTTTGTCTGGCGCTGGCAGAACATCTCCACTCAGAAGCCACTCCACCCTCCTCAGAAGACCAGAAAGAAGGGCAGGCAGAAGGCAGGAAATAGAGCAGAAGCAAAGGAGGGTGGCAGGAGGTGCTGCTGGTGCAGGGGACAGCCCGGCTCCTCCTCACTAGCTCGCTTCCACAGGCTGCACGCGAGCAGCTTGGCCCTCAGTCCAGCGCTCCACGGCGGGCCTAGCGTCCTCCAGGCTCGGGCTCAGCTCTAAGCACTTGCTGGTTTGATCCAAAGGAGAAAAGACTGTGGCCCAGAGATAATGAACTGTTCTTTCTAAATCTGTGGTACTTTTCTCTAAAACAATAATGTTCTTGACCATGCAGACATTACATGAACCCCACGCCACTGCCCTTGCTCACACTCACGTGCATGCACACTCTCCTGAACTCAGATGATCTGATTCTGGGCAAGAGGTTGGACCATGCCAGCACATCCTAATCCAAATGCCTTAAACACAACAGGGAGTGTAAATAAGTTGCTTATGCCTACTGTGTTGTGTTGGTTTAACAACCTACTCTGATCAGCACTGAGTCTTTAACCTAGTGAAACAACTTGATATTGACACCCTGTCACTGAAAGGAGCAAGGACAGCATTGACAGGTTTAAGACTCTGTGAAGATGGAAACTGCGTTTTGACAAGTTCATCCTTCTGTTAACAGCATTTCCCCTACCTTGGCGATTTTCTTTTCCCGTGTCCTTCACCCACTCGTCCCACCAGACCTAATTCTGGTTTCCTTTTCCTCCAGATGCTGCTCTCAGATGGAGACTGGCTCGTCCACACCGAGCCACCTCGGGCACATCGTAAGTCATATTTCCTCAAGGCTGACCCAGGGACCACTTGGCCCAAATACTTGGGTTAACGATTCAAATTCTGTGCTGCATCAGGAATGGGAAATAGAAATAAGCATTTAAATAAGTTTCCCCAGAATTCCTATGGACTCATGTGCATGTACAAATGCACACACACACACACACACACACACACA
>NW_007731716.1:84881-85420 GCF_000696425.1 Galeopterus variegatus
CACACACACACACACACACACACACACATGCCGTGAAATGGCTTTGTTGTTCAGCCTTCTGGTTTATGTAAACCATAACAACTTGGAGATTCCAGGACAACACTGTCAGGAGATATGGAACCATGTTTGGGTGCTGGAGCTCCAGCTGTATGCAAGCTTCCCAGATCCAGTTACTGATGGCCACCTCTGCCGAAGGCCAGCAGACGTTCAAATGGCCATACCTCATCCTACAAAGGGTAGAAAAAGAGCTAGTGTGGTAAAAAGAGTAGGTAGTGGAAGGGAGGCTGGAAAGGGAGGTGAGAAAGAAAGGATGAGGGGAAAGTTTGTATTTGTTGATCTGATTTACTGAGACTTCTGAACATGTTGTATTCAGGTGTCCACATCGTGGTGGGACCAATGGTGTCTGAGCCACCTACGGATTGATTGTTGAATGACCAAATGTTTGGGCCCTGCTAGTTTCCCTCGCCCTGAACATCTCAGGCCATATAAAACAGGAGCTCAAACCAGGGCTTTTTGGTTTTCCCACTCAGATGCACCCA
>NW_007731716.1:85505-94030 GCF_000696425.1 Galeopterus variegatus
TTGGGCCCTGCTAGTTTCCCTCGCCCTGAACATCTCAGGCCATATAAAACAGGAGCTCAAACCAGGGCTTTTTGGTTTTCCCACTCAGATGCACCCATTTTCGAAGCCTAGAGACGAAGTTCTGTGTCAGTCAGAGGTTGTGTCCTGTTGAGGCGCAGCCAGTGTCTTTTCCTCGAGCGATGACACATCTGAAGGTGTCGCCACATATCTTTGGAGCTCAAGGCTCCGTGTCTTTCTGGTCTGCCATCCTTACCTGCAGCTTTGTCCTTATGCTGTCCCTGCTCTCACCTCTCCTCTGCATTCCAGGCAAAGGGTGACACGAGGAGCAAGAAAGACAAGCACCCAGCTGTCCTCTGCTTCCTCCTGGTGAGAGCAGTCTGAGGTGGCCACCTGCAGCTGACAGGCTGTGACCTGGCCTCTGCCCCTCAGTGGCTTCCTCTTTTGCCACCAGCCACCTGCTAACTCAATGTATTCCTTCAGCCAGCAGAGGGCTAAGAGTAGCAGAAAAAGAGGGTCGTGGAGATGATGGGTGGACTATCCTAGGATGCAATGGCTGATATGTGACATCACGCATTTGTCAAAACCATAGAAACGTACACCACCAAGAGTAAACCCTGGCATACACTATGGACGCTAATTAATAATGGAGTATCAATACCGGTTCATCAATTGCTACGAATGTGCCCGCATAGTGCAACATGGTAATCATAGGGAAAACTGGAGGGGAAGAGGTAGATGGGGACTCCGTAATTTCTGAGCAATTTTTTCTGAAAACTTAAAACTGCTCTAAAAAATACAGTCTACTGGAAGAAAGTCTCTGGCATTTATTTTTCCTGGAAGGAAGACAAGGGAGCTCCAGTGCTAGCAGTGAGCCTGGCAGACGAGGGGCTGCACAAGGCAGTAGGGACTGTTGTGTGCACATCATCCATGAGTCATGACCCCGGCCCCAGCCACAGAGGTGGAGGGGGTGTGACCAAACACTGCTGACTCAGGAGCTTCCATAAGTTCTGGAGGAAGCCTCTCCCTTCTGATTTGGGGGTGGTCTGACTAATATGTGACTAAGAATTTTCAAGGAGACACGATCGTATATAGCCGCAGCCTCATCGCCTATGCAAACAAGTAGCACTCACCTTGTGGAGCATAACATTTGCAGAACTGGGTGACTCACACTCATGTCACAGAGTCTGCAGATGACTGAGTGTTCAGGCTGGCTTCCTGAGAAGTCCTCACGAGGGCTCCCACATCACTGAGGACACCAGGGGTGGAGGGGACGAGGAAGGGTTGATTGATCTGGGCTGCAAGCTTTCAGAACTGATCATCCTGTCAGCTGTTGTCTGAAAGGTATGCCAAAAATGTGCTTGTGGTGCCATCTCGTCCCCTAAAGCTCTTCTCTGGGGACAGACATATTGAAAATAATACCAGTTAATGCTACCGAGCGATGGACATTTAATACTTCCAAAAGCCCACAAGGGAGGCTTGACTGATATCCCACCTGTACAGGAGCAGGGACCCCATGCTGGAGTTGCCTGCCCTGGAGCCGGAGAGCTGCAATCCAGGTGCACTGCTTTCCATGCTGTCACTTAGGATGGTCAGTGATGCCTTCAGTCTCCAGGGGATTATTTAGTGGTCAACAGAAGCAGTAAATTCTAATACCGTCATTCCTTGAAGGCTTTTGTAGACCTACTCTGCCCCCTTTACTCCATGCTAGTTTCCCCACACATCCAGCGTATTGGCCTCAGAACAGAAACATTCCTTCTTTCTCTTGACTTCTGGGTCTATTGCCATAGTGCAGGTCCCCTTGGCCTGATCTTAGGGATAGGAGGTGGGGTCCAGACACCAGAGGTGATGCCTCAGTACCTGCCGGTCCGTGCTCATAGCACCCCATCGCCCACCAGCACTTCCCCAGCGCTGGATACAGTGCGCAGCCTTTCTCCTGCATGGTCATTTCATCCTCAGGACCTTATGAAGAAAATCCCAATGTCATCCCCGTTTCCCAGATGAGGGAACTGCAGCTTGGAGGGGTTAGTTAACCTGCACTCCGCTGAGGTGACATCTTACTGCTTCAGACTCTCCAAGCCCCGTGTGTTGTAGTAAAGTGACCACTCAGCTGGAGTGCATCAAGTATAGGAATCCGAGAGCCTTTCATATCGCAGACTCTTTGTGGTCTTTAGATGACATTAAAAAATTAAATATGCCCTTGTTATGTCTGTTTTCTCCCAATGTTTTTCCAGTGGGAGCTTGAGAGTTCCCCATGAGACCACTGGTTTATATTCCTCAGGAGCCAAGTGGAGTGCCACGAGTGAGAATGTCATTGTCCTGAATACCTCTGGCTCTCTCGTAACCACAGATGGCAGGATGTATAAATCAGAGGCACATACTTCCTGCCCATCCGCCCTCCCTTTCCAGGCATGCTTCTTACACCACAGAGCGTTCTGCACGTCCAGGGGTTACAGACTCTGTTACAGGGCAGGATCCTCCTCCCCAAAAACAATGTGAGCTTCCAACCCTGTCCCTGCCATTGAGGGGTCACCATTTTTCTGCTCACAGACACCACAAGCCCCCAGGGGAGGGGAAGTCTACTCTGCTGGCCTGTCCTTGGCCTGTCTTCTTTCCAGGGCTGGTGGCCTCACTCTTGGTGCCCAGGGGAACCTGTTCCCTGAGGCTCCTGCCCTGAAATTTCCCATTCCCCGAGAAGTCTGTGGAAGGCCATGACACAGGACGAGGCTGGGAGGGTTTAGAGGACTGGCTGGTCTGCAGAGGCCCTGGGTTAAAGGTCTGGACTTCATTTTCCAGATTGCTTTGGCTTCCAAAAGGAAACATATGAATTAACCATTTCCATCTGGGTTCTAGAAATAGTATGGACCTGGTGTTGTTTTCTTTGACATTTTTTTAAAAATAAAAACTAAGGATCAGACAATCAGTATCTATGAAAGCCTGAATTAGGCAGGTGCCTTTGATATGAATAAAGACTGTAAGACTTTCCACAAGGTGTGTATGTTAATGCTATGTACATACAATCAGGTCTAGTATCTATGAAAGCCTGAATTAGGCAGGTGCCTTTGATATGGATAAAGACTGTAAGACTTTCCACAAGGTGTGTATGTTAATGCTATGTACATACAATCAGGTCATGTTTACCTAAATTCAACCTGAATAATCATTTCCGAGATACTATAACTGCATTTCTTTTTGCACTTCTACTTTAAGTTGTTGCTGTTAGTTTTTTTTTTTTTTTCCTTTTTGTCTTTTTTCGTGTCCAGCAACGGATCGCAACCCTCAGTGTCGCGCCCATACCGGACCGGGACCGGCAACGGGATCGCAACCCTCGGTGTTGCGGCCGCACCTCGCTCAGCCAGTGAGCGGGAACAGGTCTGTATGTGGGATCCGAACCCTCGGTGGGAGCGCCGCTGCGCTTCCCAAGTGGCGCACTGTAGCAGTGTGCCACCGGGCCGGCCCCGCTGTTAGTTTTACTGAATAGAAATACAGTGAGGACCAAGACATCAATATCGAGAGGAATGCGGCCTCTGCCCTGGACACCCAAAGCTCTGCAGGGCCAGATGGCTGCGGGCACTTCTCTCTGGAGCTCTTCAGTGCTCCTGAGAGGGACCAGCCAGACCAAAACTGTAAGACAGAGGCAGCAAACACAGAGCCTGCAGGGTCTGGAGAGGGTGGGAATGGGTTCAATTTCAGTTGCTGCTGGGAGCAGGACTGGCCGCGTGACATGCAGGGCCCAGGGCAAAAGGAAAACGTACAGCTCCTTGTCAAGATGACAACAGCGGAGCATCAAACCAAGGATGTAGCACTTCAAGTACAGGACCTTGTGCACCTAGGCAGGTCGCAGGCCCATGGAGCCGGCCCTGGCCAGGACGGAATGTGAGACCAAGTTGACAGGATCAGCAGCTGCCACAACACACACGGACCTGAGCTTGCTCACTTCGTGAAGCTGTTAAACTCAGAGCCAGTCCCGGATGGATGTCGCAGGAGGCGGCTGACCTCCAGTCCCTCGCCTGCTCCCGGACTTACAGAGGCCAGCACGTTCAGAGACCAGCAGCACCACAGTCCTTGATAACGTGGCAAGAGGCTTTTCCAAAGCTGCAGGCACACAGCAGGACTCTGGGTAGGGACGGAGTAAATCTTCCTTCCCCACCGTTCCACTCTGCAATGGAGTGGAGGCCTTCCTTCCAGCCATGACATATGTTTTTCACCTTTATTCAAAACCTGTTTTATTTAACTTTTAATTTATTTTACTGAACATAACTCATTCTCATTTTATTTTAAAATATTTACACCTTGATTATATTGCAAAGGTGCAAAATAATATGTCATTACATACTGAAAGTAACATACAGACATCTGAATACGTCTAACCCTTGATTTAATAAATGTTGGCATTTTGAGTATTTCTTTCAGATATGTTTAAGAAATGATTGAGATATGTTTGAAATGCCTCGTACTCCTTTCTCTCCTACCCCAATATTAACCACAACCTTGAAGTTTTCATAACATCCCATCAATGGTTTTGCATTTTGACACATAAGTAAATATATATCATTATTTTCTTTTTCTTTTTAATTTACTAAAATTATATAATACATTCGTAACTTGCTTTTTAGCCCCTCAACACTTCTGGAATATATCTATATTAATACATGTAGATCTAGGCTATTCATTTTTACTGCTATTTAATAAGCCTCTATATGGGATAATTTACCCACACTTCAGGTCTGAATCTTTATGTTTCTTTCTGATTCTTTGCTATTTTTTGACAATGTGTAGCGAAGATTGTCCTTGTGCATATGGGTCAATTTCTCAAGGATATGTGCCTGCACTGTAGAGTCCGAACATCTTCACGTTAGGAGCAGTTCGACAATATCCATTCAGAGGACTGGACCATTCACACTCCCACAACCAGTTTTGGAGAGTTCCCCAAATTTTCATCCTCTCTTACACTTACTATAATGAGACACTACTTTTTGCCCAACTAATGAGTGTGAAGACATTTAATTGCTGATCTAATCTTTCTTTCCCTATCTCTAATGAGATTACGTGTTTTCTTTCTTTTTTTTTTCTTTAATTAATTAATTTTTTAATTTTAACATTTGCTTGTACACATTTGTGGGATGTTTTCTTTCTTTTTTTTTTTTTCTTTAATTAATTAATTTTTTAATTTTAACATTTGCTTGTACACATTTGTGGGGTACAGTGAGTTGTTTGAACACATACATATGCTGCACAATGATTAAGTTAGGGCAGATGGCATAATGTTGTACCCGTGAGTCCACCCCCTCTCCTCTGCCCCTCCTGGCTTCTGGTTACATGTTTTTCCATGTTTATCAGCCATTAGAGTTTTCTCTTCTGCTAAGCAATTATTTGTACCCTTCGCTATTTAAAAAAAAAAGCTTAGATTGTCTTTCTTTTATGAGGAACTTCTTTGTACATTCTGGATAGGGATTTTTGGTTGATTATTACAAATATCTTCAAGCCTATGGCTGGCTTTTTCACTTAGCTTGGATTGCCTTTTGTTATATAGAATACTTTTATGGTAATGTAGTTAAATTTATCGTTTTTCTGTTTTTGCAGTATGTGGGTTGTAGTCTTGTTTAGGGAATCCTTCTACAACCCAAGCTTATAAAGATATTCTACAATATATTCTTCTAAATAAAGTTCTACTCTCCCTCTTTATGATTTTCATGCTCCTGGAATGTAGTTTTCTGTACGGGGTGAGGTAGAATTCAAACTTCATGTTTTTCCGGATTGTTTATTTACTGGCACACTCTGTTTCCACTTACTTGTGACGCCACTCTGTCAAACGTCAGGTTCCCAAATGAGAACGTTGTCTTGCGTGGGTCTGTCTGTTGACTCCTGCACGATTAGCATGCTGTTTTAAACACCATAACCTGATCAATTGTTGATGCCTAACAAGACAAGCTCACTTCTGTATTTGTTAGGATGCTTTGGACTACAATCAACACTGGCATAAAAAGTGGACTTTTATGAAATATAGAATAATGAAGAATCTGAAGGAAAATGTCTGTCGCTGCTTCGTACATCACTTCTTTATGAAACTCCATTCAAAGAGAGAAAGAGCAGTGCAGGCTTGAAGACCATTTCCTTTTCATCAGGGGGGAAACCATCCTTTCCCAGAAACACTGCTAGGGATTGGTTGGTACATGCCATGGCCTAGTTGCAGGTGACAGGGACAGCCACACATCGTCACCTGGAAAGGGAAAGGAGATTGCAGGACCTGGCTTATTAATGTAGATTTGTTCATCTCTCCGTATAATTTTGTCCATTTTGACCTCATATGTTTTGGGGCTCTGATGTTGGATGTATAAAGATTATGGATTATTATCTGCCTGGCAGATTGTCCTCTTTACTTTTATATAAGAATATATTTTCTTTTTTATTTACCTCTTTGTCCTTAATAATTCTTTGTTGTCCTAAACATGACTTTACCCAACATATTAATGTTAATATGCTGGTTTTCTTTTGACGAATATTTTCCTGTCTCTCTTTTCTCATCCCTTTACTTTCAAAGTATATTTCTTTATCTTTTACATATTTCTTTGAACATGGCAGTGAAGATGGGCTATATTACGCTATGGTAATAGACAGCTTCACCGTGTCAATTGTTACTACAACAAAGATTGATTTCTCTCTCGAGCTGCACGGCCGTCCAAGTTCCACGGGGAGCTCTGCTGCACTTCGTCCTTACCCTGGGGTCCAGAGCGGCCACTCTGCAGCATTGCCAGCGAGTGCAGCAGGAGAGAGAACACTTGACACGCCATGCACTGGATATTAACGTTTCCACCTCAAAGTGGCACACACCACTGCAGCCCACACAGAACCGTCCATAGCAGGGTACAGAGCCACACCTCGCTCCTGGGGGGCAGGAAACCCAAATCATGAATCCAAATGAGGATGAGAAATATCTGGTGACCAGCATTAATAACTGCCATGACAGGTAGCCGGGTTGTAAAAATCCAATTTGGGAAGCTCTATCCATTGATAAGTTTATTTAAATTTACAATAAATAGGGCCGGTCCGGTGGCGCACTGGACAGTGCACCTCTTGGGAGCGTGGCGACCCTCCCACTGAGGGTTCGGATCCCATGTGGAGACCGGTTCCTGCTCACTGGCTGAGCGCAGTGCAGGCGCAACACTGAGGGTTGCGATCCCGTTGCCGGTCAATAAAAAAGACAAAAAGGAAAAAAAAAATTTACGATAAATAATAATACATGAACTAATTAGTGTTTTCTATTTACCTCGCTTTTATTGTTCTTTCCTATTTCCTTTCTTCTCCTCTTTTGTATTCTATATCTATTTTTACTTGCTTATCTTCAAATTTTGATAAGTGTGTTTAATGCAGCAAATCAGTTATTTCTAGTCTTGTCCCACACACTATAAGGAACTCAAAAATATATTAATTCTGCGGAGCACCCCTCACCTTCATTGTGTTATTTTCTAGCATTTTCGTTCTACCTTGCTTTCGAGTCCCTTCTGAAAACAGTCATTTTCCGTATTTTTAACAGACTGTGCTCCTCTGCCGCGCCCACTGTCACACTCTGCTCTTGCGTCCCACGGCCACTGCAGGGATTTCTCCGGCTGAACCACACCCTTGAGTAGTTCTTGCAGCAAGCATCGTCCAAGAAGAAACTCCCTCTCGTTGTTTATCCAAAAATGTCTTTATTCTGCCTTGTCTCCTGACTAGAAGTTTAGCTGCTTATAGACTCCTAGACCGACAGTCATTTTCCATATAAAGTTGTTCAGTACTTTGAAGAAACTATTTCATTGCCTTCAGGTCTCTATTTTCTGATGATGAGAGTATCGTTATCAGCCAAATTTTCACTATTTTACTTGAAATATCCTTTTTTCCTCTCTGCTCTTAGGACCTCTCCTTGTCTTTGGCATTCCGTAATTCCACTACAGTACATCTATGGGACGATTTTGTTTTCATCTGTCCTGATCAGGATTCATGGAACTTCCTATATTTGAGAATTGACGACTTTAATCAGTTCTGGACAATTCTCTGCCATTATCTTTTTGAACATTGCCTCTTTCTTTTCACTCTTATCTCTCTCTCTCTCTCTCTCTCTCTCTCTCTCTGGAATTTAATCTGATATATTTTAAGCTGCCTGAGACTATTCCGCATGCTCCCCTTTTCCTTCACTCTTTGATTCACGTGTGGTCCCTGCTGCATTCTAGGCCACTTCCCGATTTTATACACCTGTTTACAGAGTCTCTCTTCCGCTATGTTTAATGCATCATTTAGTCAATACTTAAAATTTTTTTTTTCCTTTTTGTCTTTTTCCGTGTCCGGCAACGGATCGCAACCCTCAGTGTCGCCCCTGCACCGGACCGGGACCGGCAACGGGATCGCAACCCTCGGCGCTGCTCCCGCGCCTCGCTTAGCCAGTGAGCGGGAACCGGTCTGCACGTGGGATCCGAACCCTCGGCGGGAGCGCCGCAGCACTTCCCAAGCAGCGCACTATAGCAGTGCGCCACCAGGCCGGCCCCCAAAAGAAG
>NW_007731716.1:94743-101882 GCF_000696425.1 Galeopterus variegatus
CTTTTCCCTGGGGGGTAACCCTTCCAGAGTTCAATGCCAGTCTCGTTGAAGCACCATGCCTCATGGGGACCAAAGTCCACTTTTCCTGTCCACACATGAGCAGTAGAGCTTCTGCCCGTAAACCACAGGACATCTGCCACCACCATGCCAGGCTGCTGTTACGTTAGCCCCGCTCTGTCCAGAAGTTCATTCTTCATTTCTGGCAACTGGGGATTCCTCTCATTTATTTTTCCCCTCAGATATGTTTTATAAACTGCTGTGCTATTATAACTTACCCAGAATTTGTATGTTCGTGGCAGAGGCGGGTCTGTAATAGTTGAGTCCTGTCTATTGCTGGACCTACCCAGGGCTTTCCTTTCTATGGAAGACAGCACTATGGGGGGGAGGCACCAATGTGTAATTACTTTTATGGGGTTTATTAAAATATTAAATTTCCTTAATGAAGAAAACCTTAAAATGCATATGTCAATGAGTTAAAATGGCATCTATGCCTCCAAGTGAGAAAAATATCCTGCATCACCTCAGTCACTATCTTTTGTGTCTTAGTCTATGGCCCTGTTATTTTAAATCTGTGGTTTCAATAATGAAACCCTTCGAAATTAACATATGGAACTGCATTTTTGCTACACTATTGACTTCTCATTTCTTGTTTTGAGGTTTAGTTTGCTACGATCCCTTGCTTTAGCTACCATACTTTGTAGAAAACGCGCTCTCTCTTGCAGGGCCAAGGAACCGTAAAACAAAAGTGGCGCGTACGCATGTCTCAAGCGCGTCCATCTGTTCACTCGCCCTTCTGGAATTTAGGGATCTTTTCATATACTAGTATGGAGACTTTTCCCCTTTAAGGCTCGTATATTTGATATTTTATGAGACCTGGGAAGTCCATGACAGTGTGGGATAAGTACCAGAGAGTAAGACAGCATTTGTTACTTACGATGCGTCCAGTCCCCTTGACAACTGTGTGTTATTTTCACTTCCAGAGAAATGGTAAAATGAATGAGGATGAAAATTAAAGTGCTGGGAGTTGGCAAAATAGGACCTTTATGCTGGTGAATATTGAACACAGGGAAAACGATAAGTGACAGCCAGCTAGGAATTCTACTTGACAAGAGGGGACCTCATAGCCACATATAGACAGAGGGGATCACTGCTCATTAAATCCTGTTTGAAATATTTCTTGAGATTTCTTTAAAATTTGTTTTCTCTGTAGTCAAAGCACCAGTAAACTACTAGTGTTTGTGGATAACACCCCCTCAGGCGGAATCTGTATTTACCAAATCAGCCCTAACTACAATCTTTTTTTTTTTTTTTTGTCTTTTTCCGTGTCCGGCAACGGATTGCAACCCTCAGTGTCGCCCCCGCACCGGACCGGGACCGGCAACAGGATCGCAACCCTCGGCGCTGCCCAAAACAAAAGTGGCGCGTACGCATGTCTCAAGCGCGTCCATCTGTTCACTCGCCCTTCTGGAATTTAGGGATCTTTTCATATACTAGTATGGAGACTTTTCCCCTTTAAGGCTCGTATATTTGATATTTTATGAGACCTGGGAAGTCCATGACAGTGTGGGATAAGTACCAGAGAATAAGACAGCATTTGTTACTTACGATGCGTCCAGTCCCCTTGACAACTGTGTGTTATTTTCACTTCCAGAGAAATGGTAAAATGAATGAGGATGAAAATTAAAGTGCTGGGAGTTGGCAAAATAGGACCTTTATGCTGGTGAATATTGAACACAGGGAAAACGATAAGTGACAGCCAGCTAGGAATTCTACTTGACAAGAGGGGACCTCATAGCCACATATAGACAGAGGGGATCACTGCTCATTAAATCCTGTTTGAAATATCTCTTGAGATTTCTTTAAAATTTGTTTTCTCTGTAGTCAAAGCACCAGTAAACTACTAGTGTTTATGGATAACACCCCCTCAGGCGAAATCTGTATTTACCAAATCAGCCCTAACTACAATCTTAACTGGGTTGTGAGGTCAGGAAGCAACTGCAGCTTTCTCAGAAGGAAAACATGGGGCTGGAAAGGTCATCTGTGCAGTAATGGTGAATTGTCGGGCCTGGCTTGTAATGATAAAAGACTATAAAAACAACAGAAAGGCAGCTGCTAATAAGTGAACAGGGATTTCCAAAATGCGTTCATGAGCGTAGAACGGAATGGGAGTGAAGAGCCACCTCCAGAACTGGCAACAGTGCTGTCCTGAGAGTCACGTTACACGTCATCCTGCAGATCAGGGTCAGGAGAGCAAAGTCACCGTGAGAAGGCAGAACTGAAGTCTCTAACATACCTATGGCAAATGCACAAACAGATGACGTGGAAATTGGTGTGAATCTGGCATCTCAGAGCTAAAGTTTCCATCATCAACCTAAACCTGGACCCAGCAACGTCACAGCTGTCCTAAAGAAATGCTTCAGGGTGTATGAGAGAGACCACATCCGTGTTGTCTACGGGGAAAAAGTAACCGAAGTTCAATGACTGGCTAAAATATTGCTAATAATTGTTAACAATTATTTGCAGTTGTTAATAACTGCAAAATACTGTTCCAGAATGGTTCATGTGGTGCATGAAAATCCATCAGCCAGCACCTGCAGTTGTGTTTCCCACAGTTTATTCAGACGTCATCAGGAGGGAGGGGAGGTATCTAGATGGAATCTTAGGGAGCCCATGCTTTGTTTTGTTTTGTATTTTAAAACCCTTCTAAGCCAATGAAATGCTACCAGTCTGTGTAAGGCAAACACGCTCTTGACTAAGTAATTCAAAGTATCCAGTGCTATGCAATTGTCACAACTTAGAACTTAGTTTTAAGAAAAACTCCTCCCTTTATCTAACTGGGGCCTTCTGCACAGGAAGGTCTGGAAGAATGTTGGTTTCCTATTCCCCACCATTTCCTCACCTTTCCCTGCAAACGCACCCTGCTGCCATGACTTCTGACCNTATTCCCCACCATTTCCTCACCTTTCCCTGCAAACGCACCCTGCTGCCATGACTTCTGACCCCTTCAGGGTTCCAGTGGGGAAGGGGAGAGGTAAGGACAGGAGGTGGTAAGAGACACTGTGCTCTCAGGCCTGGCTGCAAGTTAAAGGTCTTTCTCTGGTGACCCTTTGGGGGCTTTTCTGGAACTGTCCCCCCACCCCCACTGGATGCATTTGATTGAATTTTCAGTGACTTTATCATATATTTCCTCAATCACCCACTCCCAGGGCAGTGACCCACTAAACTAGACAGAGACTGTGTCTGTAGGTCCCAAGACCCTCTAGCTGGTCTGCAGGGAAGGGCACCCCTTCCTTTGCCCTAAGGGCAGGCAGGGCAGCCTGGCACATCCAGCCCATCTCGGCTTTTAACTTTTTCAAGCAGACATGAGTTACCAATCTACTGTGAGTCCCCACCTGAGGACAGCACACATCGAATCAATTCCCTGTGCCCTGGGAGCACCTCTCTTTTGACTCCGTGTGAAATGCATCCCCTTCCCCAGCTCTTTGGGGGGTGGGGGTGGGGGGTTTACAGCCACTGACTGCTGTATCCAGTGAAAGCTTTCCAAAACCTTTCCCAATCCTCAGGCTTGTCCCCTTATATTCTTGCTGTGATGGAGGAGCCTGAGAACTGTGAAGCTGATTTTTTAAAACCTCCCTTGAAATTCCTACCCAGTGGTCTTGTTTTCAACTCCCTCGGTTGATGGCGGGCATCATGTCTGTGCCTCGGTGGACACTCCGAGCCCACGTGAGGATGTGAATGGCCCTCTTCCAATAATGCATGCCCCTTCGGTAACAACAATGTCGAATTTCCAGGGGAGACACTGAAAATGTCTATAGCAGTGTATTGAAAGGGAATTCCTGAAGTTAAGTTTGTCTAAGGATTCTTTAGACATCTGTATTGCTTTCCAAGGGGGGAAAAAAAAGATAAAGGGTATGATTTCTGCTTGTGAGAGGAAGAAAGCAGGAGATTGGCAAGGGAGGAGAGGTTCATGGCTGAGAACCACAGCTTAAAGACCAAAGGATCTAAGGGAAAGGATGTCTCGTATTCATGCGTAATAGTCTTCACATCCTGAAACATTCAGTGGTCGGCTGTGCATCAAAAAATCCTTGTACGGAAGATTTGTTATTACTGTTGAATCAAGGCAAGAACCTGATTTCCACATTTGGATCTATGGCCAAAGTTAAATAAAGGAACAGCTGTAGGCTGAAGAGTGGAGAACGGAAGGCAGAAGAAGCAGGAAGCCAGAGCCACAGGTGAGCACTAGAATGTGAGGTCCTGGGAAATGGCCAGATCCTTGAGGAGTGCAATGAACCGAAGGACAGCGCATCTTATCGAGACAACAGGAGCAGAGGGACCCAGTTGACATCTGGCTTATACATCATACAAGTGTGCATGTTAAAATGCATGGAAGATGCCAGCCGCAGTTATTGCTGAGTGCTGAAATTATGAGATCATTATTTTCTTCCTCATTTACTTACTAATTTTTTACCCTGTTGTAGCTAGAAAACACCAACAAATGTGAGTTTAAAAGACAAATGAGGAATTATGAATCAGAATCAAGACAGTCAAGGAGACAGGCATCCACAGGCTCTCCCATGGCAAGTGCATTCTGGATGTCCTGTACTGTCCTGTGGGCTGTTCCACTTGTCCATATACAGTGATGCATTTCTATCATGTTTTATATAAGCATCAGTCTCTAAGATTAGTTAATATTCACCCACACTGATTGCATTTACTGAACACTAAAAATAAAAATAAACATAAATAATAAATTTCAAAAATGTATTTCCCTGAAGAGCTGGAAAACTAAAGAGCAAAAATTAAATCGCATTGACTTCAATGAGGAAAGTGGTTTCCTATGAGGTCTTTGGATAGCAGACCACCTTTCCCAAGATACACCTCTGAACCTCTGAAAGGAACATTTTGTCCCATAGAAAAGACACAAGCTGTTCCAGGCTGGGGGACACCCTAAACACCATCTGTGATGTCTTACTCCAGCTGAGTGCAGTGACCAGGCCAATGAGGGGTCTTTCCTGAGCTGATCCTTTCTGCACAGCCCTCACTCCTGCTTCCACCCACTCATGCGCACATGCCCAATCCAGGGACACTGTGTGTGGGGAACTATTGGCATTCAGAGGAAGTAGGAGAGATATTTGGGGGACAAAGGTTAATGGATTCTCGGGTTAAAACAGACAAATCTAGAAATGAAATCACTCTGGACATGTTTTCCCTCACTGTGGAGAGCGCTCACCTGCGTCTGCCACGCCCCACAGAGTTCATTGCCTGCAAGGCTCCACCAGGAACCCATGGACAGGCTTGTTATCTCCGTGCTGTGAACGTGAGTGGCCTGGTGCCATTCACGTTACCACTGGAGGGGTGGAAAACCGAAACATCCCTTCATTTGTACCTCATTCTACAAACATGGGTGACGTTAAGAATCATCTGAGGAAAGCTTAAAAATAGAGAATTTAGGGCTCTCCTTTCAAAAATATTCTGATGCGCAGTTGGGCATAGGGCCTAAGAATCTACATTTTTAAAATGTTAGAGGAGGTAACAATCAGCCAAGTCTGCAAACCTCTGCTCACGACGATAGTCTATCCTAACATTTCACCCAACCAATTGCTTAAAGTTAGCATGTGTCCACAACACACACACTCACAAACGCCATCATCATCGCCATCAGACCCAAGCAAAGTAAAACGGAGAACCTGTCCACACCCCGCTGCTGGTCAGCCGGTCCTCTTCCTGGGATGAGAGCCCTCGCCCAGTCTTTCCCTCTGTCTCGTCACCTCCCTTTCACTCCTGGCTCTTTCTACTACTACCAGACTATTGGGGAAGAAGACTTATCTCGTCATCGACGATTCACATCAGTACCTCCTGCCTGCAATTATATCTCTTCTTAAATCAAAAAAGTTCTGCCCGTAATATACTTCTCTTTTTGTTTTAAAAAGATCACAATTCTCAGGAACTTTATACCTGAGAAACTACTGGATGTCCAGGACGTGCCACACGTGGGCTGTCTGTACACTGCACACTTTCACCCCTCACTCCCGGGCTCTCCACCTGCTCAGGTAAGGGCTGTGGAGGCTGTGTCACCACGGTGTCAAGCATAACACATCATGTTTGCCATATTCCTCAACCCATCACTAAAAAAAAAGAAGCAAAAATAATAATAATAATAAATTCTAAAAACCACCACCAAAAGGAGAAAATTCAGGATGTTTAGTAAAACTTTTCTTGGGGATCCTATATTTCTTTGGAATGCTTCCTAATTTCCTGTTCTGTGTTTAAAAACCATCTCCTTGGTAATTAGTTCAAACTGAATACTAGGCTCAGTGTTGAGTTTAATACCTCTCCCCTCTGAGTGATCACCACGTCCCCATGTCTTCCCAGTACCCTGGAAGAAACGGACTCACTGGGAGAGGCTGACGTTCCTTTACTGCTCAGGAATCCCATTCATCATGCTTATTACTGTCTTTTCAGAATGAAAACTGTGCTATTTGACTGTAAAAGGCCCCTTTCCTCATCTTAAATTTGAAGAGATCAGAGAGTGAATGAATTAATGAAAATATCTAAATTCAATTTTTTAAAACTATTGTGTTATGATCAAACAACTTTTATTGAGTAGTCACTGAAAGTTCCATCTGAATACTTACCACACCAAATCAGCCGATTCACCACAGACACACATAGCCACACTCTCTCTCTCACACACACACACACACTCACACTCACACACACTCTCACACACTCTCACACACAATCACACACTCACACAGTCACACACACACAATCACACTCACACACTCACACTCACATACTCACACACATTCACACACAACCACAATCACACTCAGAAGAACACACACAATCACAAACACACACACTCACACACACACAACCAGTCACACTCACACACACACAACCAATCACACTCACACAATCACAGTCACACACACACTCACTCACAGTCACACTCACACACACTCACATTCACACACAGTCACACTCACACACTCACAATAGTCACACACTCACTCACACACACAACCAGTCACACTCACACACAATCACAGTCACACACTCACTCACAATCAGTCACACACTCACACACAATCACAGTCACACTCACACACTCACTCACAATCAGTCACACACTC
>NW_007731716.1:101937-143581 GCF_000696425.1 Galeopterus variegatus
CACACACTCACACACAATCACAGTCACACTCACACACTCACTCACAATCAGTCACACACTCACATTCACACACACACAACCACTTTAAAAGACATTTTGAAATAATCACATTCACATGAAGTTGCAAAGACAGTAAAGGGAGGCCCATGTGCCCTCACCCCTGCCCTCACCCCCGTCCTCACCTCTGACCTCACCCCTGCCTTCACCCCCGTCCTCACCTCTGCCCTCACCCCTGCCCTTACCCCTGCCCTCACCTCTGCCACAGTGGTTCACCGTATGTAGCTCTAGCACCATATCAAACTAAGAAATCGGGATTGGGTTACTGTGTTACACACACTTTTAAGAATCTTATTATCTGCTTCTCTAGTCAAAGCCTCCTTCTCAGAAGCCAGAACTGACTCAATGACTGTCGCCAAGTCAACATTAAATCACAATTGTCCTCCTGTGTGAACCTAGGTTGGTGGGGTCAGTCTAACTGTTTTGCTTTGTCTTTGAATTAGATTATGGTTCCCCAAAGTAAAAACTAACATCACCAAAACACTTTGATATGAGGTATGTTCCAGTTATCTGTTGCTGTGTATAAACCATCCCCAAATGTAGTAACTTTACTGAAACAATAATAACATTTATTTTGTTTCCAAATCTGCAATTTGGGCCACGTTTGATGGGGACAGCTCATCTCTGCTCGCCTGGATCACTGCCTGTCAGCTGGGGTGGCTTGAGGGCTAGCGGCACTTGAAATGAGTTACAGCAGCATGAGGGAAGGGTCTGGAATTATCTGGAAGCTTCCTAAGTCACGTGCATGTCCATCACCTGGGCTGGGAGGACTCAAACAGCTGCAGCTTCTAGGTATGTCTCTCTTCTGCAGTGTGACCTCTCCCCAGGGTGCCCCAGCATGGCAGCATCGGGGAAGCTGGCCTTCTCACAGGTCAGCTCAGGATTCCCCAAACACGTATGGAGAGAGGTTGACAGAGACAGCAATATAGGTAGAGAGAGAGAAGCTGTGTGCTTCTTATGACCTAGCCTCCGAAGTCCCATCTGCAGTATGTTATTCATTGAGGCCATCAAAAAGGCCTACACAGTATCCTGGAGAGAAGATATAGGCCTCACCTTTTGATGGAGAGGTAGAAAAGTTTCAGAAGAGAATGTGGGACCAGAAGTATTGTTCTAAGAGATTAGGAAGATAAATTAGTGAAAAAAAATAAAATCTTTCCCTTTTAAAAAGCAACTAAAATGTGTCATGACTAAAACTTTATTAAGCAGACACTTGAAGTCCTGTCAGAATATTGGCCCTTCTAAATCAGCTTATCTACTACAGCACACACACACGCACACATAATACGTACACATGCACACGTAATGTTCACGCAGATACACACTCCTGCACACACCTCTGCACACACCTCATACAAATGCACACACACTCACCACTGTTGTATTCCTCTCTTTTTATCTGTGTCCTCAGCCAAAGCTTCTTCTCAGAAGCCAGAACTGACTCACTGGCTATCAATGAATCCAACATCAAGACACGACTGTCCCCCTGTTTGGACCTCAGCTGATGGGTTCAGCCAAATTGTTTTTGGTTCATCTATGAATTAGGTTATAGATCCCAAGAGAAGGAACTGAAATCATCACACTAATTTCACATGATGTACTAAGAAGAACACAGGACCACATGAAAGAGCTTAGTGATTAGTTTACCAAGCCATCCAGCTCTATGTAAATGACCTGTGATAAATGACTGGTCGCCAAAGGAACAGAAATCATGTATTATTTCTGCAGTGTGAGTGAAATGCCATTTGTATGTATCATTGATCTGAAACAGCACAGTAGATTGCATGGGACAAACCTTTCTGCAAACACATAAGTGGACTTCTTAGTTAAAAAAAAGTACATATGACTTTATCAGAAGTTCTTCACTTAGATTATCAGTGTTGACTTGCAGATGATGTTACTGGGCTGGCAACCATGTAATTCACTGACAGAGAAATTTACAAGAGTTCTGAATGTGGAAATATTTGAACGAGGTCAAGATCTTTTGCTTTTTTATTTAGAATTTTCATCATAGATCCTGAGAGTCAAACGATACACTCATAGCTTTATCACAATACGTTTCCTGGTTTTGCCTTCTGCTTTATTTAATTTTTTTAAATTTCTCTAGATAAAATACTAAATGTGTGGGTGGAAATCTCCTCATTTAAAAATGTTCATGAATCTTAGAGCAGCCCTGTCTAGAGACACTTGAAGTAATCACAATATTAATGAGGCATTTGGATAGACTAATATTTCTTATCAGCCAAGATTATCTAACAAATTTACCATTGAAGGCCCCAGATAACTGCCATTTATTATTTTTTGAGCAACTGCTATGTGCCCCTATGGTGCTGACCGTTTTAAGTATCACTATTTCTTTGATAATGACAAATTTCCATGCAGCTGGTATTATTGTTCCTATTTTACAAGTAAAGGGGCTGTAGCTCCTGGGGACTGAGTAACTTGACCAGGATCACAGAGTGATGAAGCGGGGTCGAAACCCAGGCCAAACAGATGCTGACTGCTGGGCGATGCTCTTTACAGAGGCTGAAAACTGCAAAGAAAGGCAGCGAGCGGAGATGTGATGAGGGGCTGTAGCTCCTGGGGACTGAGTAACTTGACCAGGATCACAGAGTGATGAAGCGGGGTTGAAACCCAGGCCAAACAGATGCTGACTGCTGGGCGATGCTCTTTACAGAGGCTGAAAACTGCAAAGAAAGGCAGCGAGCGGAGATGTGACAGGAAGAGGCTCAGCGGAGCATGAGCTGACCACGTCTGGAGCCTCGTGAGAACGTCAGTCATGTCTTACGGGGAGGGAAGGTTCACTGGAACTGACAAGGGAGGGTCCCTAGGCTGTGGAAAAAGACAAGTCTGGGACATTTGCACACTTGAGAAATGGGGAAGTCATCATTATTCCAGCTGAATGGCAGATGACTCCAGTTCTAACCTTCTCCACGTGGCTTCCTCAGTTCTTGGTTGAGCTGGCGCTGCACTCGAGAAAGATGCAGGAGCGGAGTATAAAAAGTGAAACAGAGAAAGAACATGAGATATCATTGATGAAGGGACTGAGTGTGATTCAGGGAGGAGGCAGTAGCTCCAAAACCGCAGCGTAAAAAAAAGAAAACACAGCTGATTCAGCGTCGGTACAGCAGAAGTTTCCCCGCCACGGCTTTCCCAGCAACATCCGTTTGTACACACATGAAACTAGCCTTATCCTTTCTTCAATCCACTGTGATCCGTGGCTCAGCTCAGCATCTTCTGATTATCTTGGCAAAGTTAGTGTTTTCCTCGTGTGTGTGTATGTGGCTCCTTGAGTCATTAACAGGTGCTAACTGTATGCTTCTGGCGTGGTGGGTCCTGCCTGACAGGTGCTGAGGTCCAACAATGACAAGCAGGCTATGTTCTTAACGTCAAGGAGTTTGCATTCAGGCTTGGAAAGGTAGAGGATGAGCAAGAAACAAATAAATGAACGAGTATTTAGATGGTGAAAAAGCCCTGTTGATCAGGGAGTCAGCTTGCTCTTGATCTGAGTTCTCTGAATGCACCTTAAAAAAACCTGCCACATCCTGCACAAACACCTGTAGACTGGCTTGATAGGAATGTACATGTTCAAGTTCACATGTGAATACGACAATTTGAACATGCCTCAAAGGGAAGGTTTCTGTGAGGCCAGTCGTGCCTGGGAAAAGACCGCCGAGGAGATTGATCACTGATTTCCTTGATGAGAAGGCACCTTCCTGCAGTATCCAGTGTAACCCCGAGCGGCTCCCACTTGTGGGACTCACCTGGGACACTTGTTAAAACTGTCCACCCCAGATGACTCTGATGCGGTTGAGCTTTGGACCCCACAATGAAAGCGCTGTGCTGTGACCTTCCCGTGACAATAGTCAAAGCACTGAGGTGGGTGAAGGGTGAGTGGAGGGACGGGTATAGAAGGAAGGGCAGGCGGAAGGAAAAACAAATGATGAATGACGGGCCCAGCAATCTGGGGCTGCAAGCCAGCAGCTGATTCCACGAGAGGGTTCTGAGAAGGCAGGCAGGTGCCGCGACACACATTTCCAGTGGCCCTGTGCCTGTGACTCGGAAGATAAACTCAGGTCAGTGTCCTTCCTCTAGTTTTCATGAAGGGGGCTGCAAGCCAGCAGCTGATTCCACGAGAGGGTTCTGAGAAGGCAGGCAGGTGCCGCGATACACATTTCCAGTGGCCCTGTGCCTGTGACTCGGAAGATAAACTCAGGTCAGTGTCCTTCCTCTAGTTTTCATGAATAAACTGTTTATTCTTAGAGCTCTTTGTATAAAAATCATTTTGAGAATGAATAATTAACATAGACTCAGAAGCATAATCTTTCATTCAATTGTCCATCACTTACCATATAAATTGCATTTTTCAGAACCACATTTTTCCCAAATAAGTCACTTTTAAGCCATGTCCAATTTTGTTCACATAACAGGATATTTAATACCAATGGAAACAAAGACACCTTCATATAACAGGACCCATCAAGAAGACCCCCTGCATTAGAATCAGACACCGTTCACCTGGGGGACTGAGGGACAGCAGGGCGGTCCTTCTGCCACTGAGTGCCACCTTTCCAGGCTTTCCCTTGTGGGAACTGGGCTGCATGGGTGCAGTCCATGCTCACCTCTGACAAGGGACAGAGAAGGATATGTTTCCCCTCCCAGAAGTAACATGAAAGGACTCCAGGAGAGACACTCACAGTGACCAGGAGCAGGTGCAGTGAAGGGAAACTGGTCTCTCATTCTCCAGCTACAGGCCCCCAAGCTCCCAAAGCTGGCAGACTCAAGGTACTCCCACAAAAGAACGGGCACCATAGTCCCTGGGGGGAGCTCAATGTGCAGTCCTGAGGTACAGCATGAGCATATAGGAATACTCAAGCTGTGGCCCACTTTCAGTCTAGAAATTTCTGAAGGCATGAGCATCAGAACTCAGAGGAACTACAGCAGAAATACCTGAGAAGGGAGGGTGATCCCCAGCCCAGCTAGTTTTGCTCCATGCTGAGATGACGTGAAAGAGGACCCCAGTCTTTCATTGGCTCCACGTGAAGGGACCCAGACATTAGTGGGGGTTCCGGAGCCATAGGGCTCCTCTAGTGGCCACCTAGTAAAGACTTGAGATGCCCACCAAGCTGGTGGCAGACAAGGCCGCATTGGGGAGGGCAGGGAAAGTTTAAAAACACACATACACCACCTATATGGAAGCCACTAGTGGTAGATGGAACCAGGAAGAATCAGAACAATGCCCAGAGGTGCCTCCCTCCAGGGGCAAGTGGTCTTTTAAGAAAAGATGTCTCCAAGTCCCCTAGCCCTGCTTTGGGCTCCCCAGAGGAGCTGGGTCTAGAGGAGGGGAGGCAGCATTGCTCCAGAGCCAGATCTTGCCCCCACCCTCTCTCTAAGCAGCCAGAGTTGCAGCTCGAGCTTTAAATTGGATATGCAATTAAGGGTTTAAATTAAGCCACACTAAGTTTTAATTACCAAATGTGACCAGGAAGTTATGGAATACTCCCAAGATTTTGTTAAGGGAAGAGAAAACATCGAATTCTACATAGCACAATTGAACACAGTGATTTTAAAAAATATATAAGGCCATTTCATTTTCTTTGGATTTCAGTTGCAACTCCTCCTAGATCCCATTGTCATGGAAGCCTTTACTTAAAGCAAATTCCATGCTCTCATGGTCAAATAATTCAAGAGTTAATTATTTCTTTTCTTTTTCTTACATTTTGCATATTTCTGGGATTGCATAATGTAGTTTTACTCATTTATTACACCACATTAAATCTTTCACCAAAAGTTCAAAGTCAAGTATTTGGTCATTTGCAAGAGGATCTATCTGGCACTCATGACAAGGTCTCCAGGGAGAGGGCATTAGATGCAGTGCCAGAGCATTGCAGCCAGTTCCCTGGGTGCTGTCTTGAGGCATCCACACAGCAAGGACAGTGCTCTCAGCCAGATCCAGGGAGGAACTCATCAGCTCCTGTCCCGAGTGCACACTTGTGTCCACCCTCGTTGGTATTTTGCTGCTTTCGTGCGTACTTAGCTTTCCTCTGGATTAAGGAGGACTTGACTTGATGTAAAATGCCTTTGGAAAAGCCTGTTCAATGAGAGCAGTCTCAGTTGATCAGACAGGATGGTGCAGACCCATCAGCAGTGAAGCAAGAAGTCAGGTCCCTGCGCAACTCAAGAAACGAAACCCACCCTTTATTGTCACATGATGTCTCTCAGGCCAAAGTCTTTGTTTTATTGTCACCAAAGTTAAAATGGAAAAGACATACACTTTTAAATAAAACAGCATTTGTTTCTGCTCCTTAACTTTAAAAATAAGTTATGAATCTCTAAGCCTAATATTTTTCCATATCAATGGAATAAAATTTTTTCCAGAAGCTTCCTTGAGGCCCTTCTTCTTTAAATTTATGTCAGCTGCATAACTAACTAACAAGGATGTATGTTATAATAGAGACTTCACTTCAGTGGATAATCATGTAACTTTCAGAAATCATTTCACAGTCCTAAAATAGTTATTCTTCAATCAGCCAAGATATTCAATCAATAAATGCCATTCTATGTGATCATTACAATGACTGCCAAAAGATGCAATTGCAAAGCGGTGGGAAGTGGGGGGCAGGGGGAGAAGGGCAAATATCCAGGACAGGACCAAGTGTTTCACAGCAGGACTTCTTTCAGGTACTCTGGCCGGATTCCATATGAGCCCATTCATATCTGGAAGTCTTTATCGTCGTCTTAAGCCTGGAAATCAATGACCACCATCCCCTGAGAGTCTGAAATCTGAAACAAGCATATTTCCTTAAGCACCTTTGCAAAAGTACTTAATTTTCCATGAGAACTCACTGCCTTGACCTGGCTCCTGGAATTCAAGAGAAGGGTGGAAAGTCGAGTCCAATAAATGAATAACTTTCAGGAACTTCAAACTTCATTATTTCTGATGGCAACTCAAAGCTTTTTCCATTGTAAAAAAAAAAAAAAAAAAAAGTGAGTTATTCTGTGCTCAAGTAGCTCTTTCAAGGAGAGCAAGAGCTTGCCGCCCTCTGTACCTGGTGAGAGCTCTCATTCTATAGAATAACTTTCAGGAACTTCAAACTTCATTATTTCTGATGGCAACCCAAAGCTTTTTCCATTTTAAAAAAAAAAAAAAAAAAAGTGAGTTATTCTGTGCTCAAGTAGCTCTTTCAAGGAGAGCAAGAGCGTGCCGCCCTCTGTACCTGGTGAGAGCTCTCATTCTATACGCCTTTGTTTGCCATCCAGACCCTGCTTGAGGGTCAGCTAACGAAACGGGGAATGAGGTTCAAGTTCTTTAATTAGTTTTGTCAGGGATTCTCTACGGTTGGCAATAAAAGAAATACTTTCTGGGAGATCAGGTTCTCGCATTGAAACTTTGGATAGGATAAAGCACTTGAAAGGCCAAGATCATTTTCAGCCCATTGTTCTAGCCTGTCTCTAAACGGGGCTTTTTGCTAAAGAGCTTTAGAGCCAAAATTTTTATGTCATCCCCACAATCACGGCTCACAGGCACCAATAAGCGTGTGTGTTTCAGATATTAATGCACAGAGACCTGCCATCTTAGAAGGACTTCATAAAAGAGTGTCCTATGTGAGCCGATTGGAAGAAAAATACATTTCATTCGGGAATGTTGTGAATGAACGTTGTAGTCTGGGATATGCATTTCCTGGAATGCTCAGAGGTTTAGTCCTCCAAAGTGAGCGTACTTATAAAAGAGAAGGCAGCTCGCCAATGGCACTGAGACTTGATTAAAGGTCAGTATTGGGGATGGGGGGAAATCCTCGTAGACGCCTCCTTGGAATGACCCTCTTATAACAGCAAGTTCTATTTTCTCATCTCCATGTAGATCCTTTTAACACTGACCACATAGCCTGATACAAAGGCAGCAAACTTAAAAACATTTATTGATATGGTCCTGTACCACGACAGAACTTCTTCACGTAGCACAGGATAAAAACTTAATTCCAGCGCTACCTCCAAAATAAGATGTTGCAGGCGTGAACAGAACCCACAGAGGAGAAGTTACCATGTCTTTCCAGCTCATGGAGCAGCTGCAGCCCGTCTGATGGGGGCCACACCCTTCACTCCTCAGTGAGTCAGGCCCTCCTCCCGCCTTCAGGAATACCCGCCTTGCTTCCTGGGGGAGGACACCCCTCTTCTCTCCCCTCCGGGTGGGTGGACGGGGCCGGCAGAAAGCGATATTGACATCCAATTTGACAAAAGTTTTTCTTGGGCAATCTGATTTTCCTCTATAGCTCTCCATCAAACACAGATCACACACTCAGTTGAGGGAAAAACGTTGGCTTTCTAAAGGTTACTAAGTCTCCTCCAAAACTTTATTGTCCAGGAAAAAAAAAAAAAAAGATCATCTCTAAGTTTCATTAACTGCCTGCCATTTTTGGGAGCTTTCTTCTCGGGGGGAAGGATCAGTCACTGGTTTTGGTGAGAAGAATACTGAGACGTAAGTGATTTCTTTTCATAAGGCTAATGCACTTCACCCATAATTTGTAAAATATTCAACTGTACGGTGCCTTTTCCGTGTTATTATTTGGCTCTTAATTCAACACACTGGGTACGTGTTCCCACATGGCAAAAGAACAGGAGCTGCAACTAACTAATGTCCCTGACAGCTATTTTCTTCCAGACTCTGCCCGCTGGGCATCTTGTTATAGCTACGGCAGTTACTTTCTGAACTCAGTGGTATTTGGGACTTTGCCCACAATGTCCCATTGCAGATGTCTGCACATGAGGCTGGCCTCTTGGCTGCAACAATTACCTCCCAGTGCCCCAGTTCTGCAGCAGTGTTTGAAATTTTCGTGCTGAGTCTTTTAAATTATTTCTTCTGCCCACCCTGCTTAGAATTGCTCAAAAAATAGCAAAGAACAACAATAAGCCGCCCTTAACTTTGCCGAAAGAAATTGCCTGGGACTTTTCGGAAGCCACATTCGATTTGTCAGTAAATGACATGGATCTTCTTGATCAACCATGACAACCAGCACTGGCCTACATACTCAGGGCCTGAAAGAAGTCGAGGCAATGGGCCTAATGAGAAGCAGTCAGCGAATCTAATGAGAATCAGACAGAAGGCCTAATGAGACATTTAACATGTTCTGCCTCTCCCTCTCTTTTGTTCAGTTTCATGGGAAGCTGTGTTTGGGAAGTTCAGTTGCACTGGCTACAGGCAGATATATATGGCCTTAGCGGGGCGATCCAGGAAGCAATGGAAAGACATAAAGATGCCCGGGGACAGGGAGGGTGGAACTTAGAAAATGTACCCAAAGGCCATGATAACATGGTCAGGTGGGTTTTATTTTAAATGGATCTGAAGCTGTGTTTGGGAAGTTCAGTTGCACTGGCTACAGGCAGATATATATGGCCTTAGCGGGGTGATCCAGGAAGCAATGGAAAGACATAAAGATGCCGGGGACAGGGAGGGTGGAACTTAGAAAATGTACCCAAAGGCCATGATAACGTGGTCAGGTGGGTTTTATTTTAAATGGATCTATATCCTTTCCAGAATACCAGTCATAGCTGTGGGTGATGATACAATAGGCAGGCAGAGATTTCAATTGCATTACATCACTGCTCTGAGGGAAAAAAAGATAAGAAAAGCATGCAGTTGCCGACTTGTCATTCAGAGAGAACCGCCTGGAATGCAGGTGTTGCACAAAGTAAGATACCTGGGATAATCTCCTTATGAGGTAGCATTCCTTGTAACACCAGGTGTTTTCATTTGTTGATCTTGGATGGCGTTGGCAGCTAGAGAGATAGCTATCAAAGTATAGGCGGGGCTGGGCTGAAAGTGGGGAGGGACACAGTGCTCACCGAGTTACAGCTCTGCATTGCCACTACCTGGGCAGGAGGCATGAAAGGAAATAGGCAATATGTGCCCAAGCCACTGCTCAAAATTGGGTCTGATCCATGGATTGAACAGTGTTGGTGTATCTCTCGGCCTCAAGAATGTAAGCAAGTTTTCTGTCTTACTTAGCTTGAAGCTCAGGGAATTTGCATTAGCCCTCGTTCCCTGCCTATCAAATTAAAAGAGTCTCTTTGGATATACATGCTCTTTGTTTTATTTGCTTACCCAAATATATGCCTTAAATGCAACCCTGTCCCTCTCTCTATCCATCTGTTTGTTTATTTAAGACAACTCTTCTTCTGGTTGTCAAGGTCCAGCTTCTGCTCGCCCACCTGTATCTGAGTTTAAATCTGAAGGTAAATGGAACAGGCTGGCTCTTTGGTGGCGCCACCTTGTGGCTATCTATGGCAACACAGTTCTCAGCCATCAAATGACTAGGGACTTAGAGGTCCGAATATTATATCGTGGTGTTTGGTAGGGGAAGTATAGAGTAGAAGTGTGCCGACGTTTATTAAGTTCCAAATGCTAGGCTCAGAATTTCACACATTCCCGCTCTTTACAAAAATTCTAGGTGATAGATAATATTATTTCCTAAGTGCCGCTATTCATAGCTAACATTCATTGAATGCTTCCTATGGGCAGGGCACTGTGCTAGATGCTTTATATTGGCTTACTTATGTCAATAATAACACTATAAGGTGTGAATTTTAGAGTCTTTTGAATCCAGCTGCCAGGATCTGTAACAGGTTCTGGACCTCTCAAGCTGTGTGACTTTGAACAAATTACTTAACCTCTCTGTGTCTCAGTTTCCTCACCTCCAATATTAGTGCATACATCATAAAGTAATTGTAAGAAATAAATAATGATACTTGAAAAGTGCTTTAAAAAGCGTCTGACACATAGTAAGCATTAAATATATGCCACTAGTATTATTACTAATAATAGCAGCCAAGACTTTTGCCCCAGTGCAGCTAAACATTGCTGGACAAAAACCCAACTATATTGACTGGTCTTATAAAGTTCATGCCGATAAATCTCAAATGGGCACTCAACTGTGCCAGACAGCCCTGCATGCATTTCCCTCTCCTGCCCACTTTTAGACTACCCCAGACAGTGATTCACCCTTGTGTTCCTGTCTTCTACCTCCTACCACCCTTGTCCTCCGCTGATGATTTTGCCTCATTACTGAGAAAACAAGCAATTAGCTAGGAGCATTTTCATCTCTCCCCAACCATATTGCCCATCCTGCCTGTTCTCTGTCCTCTGTCCTTTGATAAGAGATGAAGATCTCACCACCCGTCAAAAGGTAACTGCCCCAGCTACACGCTGGCGTCCCACACCTTCTTGTCTTTTCAAGACTTGGCTCCTGCCTTTGCTAATTCATCAAAATTCTCCCTTGCTGCTGGATCCCTGCCATTAGCAGACAAACATACAGCCTTACACTATTCCTGCCCTGAGGCTACACCCCTGTTATCAACTGAATATTTGTGTCCCCCCAAAAGGCATATGATGAAACCCTGACCACTACTGTGATGATATGAGGAGGTGGGGGCTTTGGGAGGTAACTAAGTCATGAATGGGATCAGTGCCCTTATAAAAAGTACCCCCGGCAGCTCTCTAGCCCTCTTTACACTAGAGAAGTTTGCAGTCTGTGGGGGTCTCACAGGACCCAACCATGCTGCACCCTGATGTCAGACTTGCAGGCTCTGCAATGATGGGAAATACAGTTCTACTGTTATAAGCCCGTCAGTCTATGGTGCTTTGTCGCGGCAGCCCAAACTTAGACACCCCCTCCAGTTAACATCCCATTCTCTGCTCCCCATTTTTCTAGGTAGACCTTTTCCCTTTTTATGCACAATTCATTCCAATAAGATTTCTATTTCCCCCACACCTCTGAGTCACCAGGGACCTCCATGTCACCAGATCTATTGGTGGCCTCTCGCTCCTCACTTTACTCCCCAGCACGACTTGATGTGTCTTTATTTGGCTCTCCTTTGAGTTTCTGTGACACCACACCTCCCCTCCCCACGCTCTCCCGATTGACCTCTGCAGTTGCAGCGCCCGCACACGAGCTCCGTCTCAGCCCCTTCTCTTCTCTATCAGCATCTTTAACTTAGGAATGTCATCGGCCCGTTGCTTTAAACATCACTTAGAGAAAAGTTGAAAATAGATATTCCTAGCCCTGTCCCCTCTCAGGTATCCGCTCCTGACTCCTTCGTCGTGTCCACGTGGGTGTATAACAGGCACCTCCAACTGCCACGACAAGGATTTTGGTACCATCCTCAAACATGTTTCTTTTCCAGTCTTTTCACTTTTCTGTCAGTGAATAGTGTGACTACTCACCCAGTTGGTGGAGTCAAAGGCCCAGAAACCAAAAACCCAGCGGTTGTCCTTGGACACCGCTTTCCCTTCCTTAACCTTAAACACTATTGTGCCTCGGTCCGTCCTTTCCGTGTGGCATATCCCACTCGCAGGAGCCCCGTCATTTCTCACCTGGTCCCTGAAAAGAGTGTCCTAACTTATCACCCTGATTTCTTCCCACATACCTACAGTCTGTTCTCCATTCAGCAACTGGGACATTATTTGAAAATATAAATCAGATCACATCACACCCTCCTCTCAAAGGCTTCCTTTCACATTCCAATTAAATCCACATTTGTCACCCTGGCTTATAAAACACCGTACAGAGTCTTTAAGATAATGAAGCTTTTTCTTAATTCTGAGAGTTCTCCAGTTTCTTTCCACCAAGTTCCCTTTTTTTTTTTAACCTAAGTTAGGCAGAGTCTAACTTAGTTGCTTACAATGGAAGAACCATAATTACATAGCCCAGGACTAGAATTCATTTAATGTCTGGCTCCTTGTAGGAAAACATTTGGAATATGGATAAATTATGGACATACCAACCAGATTGCAAACTCAGAGACCAATTTAAGTGTGTGCCTGTGTGTGTGTGTGTGTAAGTATAACAAGGAATACATATACACACACAAACATAGTGACGTTTAATAAGAACTTGTTGACTGCTCCGAATTTGACTTACAATTCCACCATGAAATCTGCCTTCTCCCAAATCTCAAAAACAAAACAAAACAAAATAAAACACTCCCATCTTGTTCTGGAGAGGAAAAGAGCCAGCAAATGAAAGGCCTTTCCAATGGGACTACTGGACGGGGCTGACTTATCCCTGAGGCACAGCGCTCAGAGCCCAAGATACTTTCAGGGGCCCACGAAAATGTTTGAATTTAAGTTCCTTTTAAAAGCAGAAGAAAAAATGAATATAATAATAATGAATATATAATAATGAATCCAGCTGGTATTATACTGACCATTATACCAAAGCAGTCATAAAATGTAGTTTTTAATGTTTTGTTTTGTTGTTGTTGTTGTTGTTGTTGTTGTTGTTGTTGTTGTTGTTGTTGTTGTTTTTAATGGGGGAAGGGGCCAAAAAAACGACAGTGCTGAGAAAAAGCCCATGAAAGTCCTGTTGTGCTCCTGGTGCTGGAGGCCTTGCTGTCCACAGAAAAGTTGGGGAAGGGGCTTGGGGATTTCTGGCCCCCCCTAGAACTTCATTAATTAGGAAAGTGGCTATTACCCAGAAGAGTTGATGTTCTGCTACATTTATGTGTTTTTGTTTAACGTTTTATGGGGCTGGCTGGGTGAAGGCACTGATCTGCTCGATAAGCACTGAGTCATGTCACCTATGTGACTAGGAAGTCTCAGGCGCCCAGCCTCACCTCTGCTGGCCACCTCCTTTTCATGGTGGCTGTCATTTAGGGACTGAAAGAAATGTGAGCACAGAAATGTTGAAAAACAAACATTTTTTCAAAGTTTTAGTTGTGGTCCCAAGGGTTGATGTGCCTTTTTATCTCCTCGGTGACATTTAGTCCTGCTTTGGGAAGGAAGGCAGGAAGAAGCTTAAGAAGGAAAAAGCAAAGCTGCGTGTCATGGAGAGTCTGTCTTCCCGGCCACCCCACGCTGGAGGACATCCTCCCACCTGCAGTCACGGAGCCCACTCTCCAGACCTCAAGTCGGGATTGAGTTAAAAGCGTGTCGCTTCAGCAGGTCACAGCACGGGGCGCCCACTGTGCCACATCGTAGGGAGGACTGTGCACAACGTGTCATATTTGCATCCAGTGTGCATTTATGTGTGTGCGTCACGTCTTAAATTAATGGTTATAGAAGCATAAATGTCATCCTTTTGCGGCGTTTCCTTTTTCTCTTTACAACACATTCCTTTCGTGGTGAAATTCCAGGTCAAAGGATCATTTGAAGCGGTGCTCAAGAGAGATCGCCTAAGCTTTTGTGGAATCCGCTGTCATGAGCGGCACAATGAAAAAGAACTTGCTCTGGCTCGTGAAATTCCAGGTCAAAGGATCATTTGAAGCGGTGCTCAAGAGAGATTGCCTAAGCTTTTGTGGAATCCGCTGTCATGAGCGGCACAATGAAAAAGAACTTGCTCTGGCTGGAAGGACAGGGTCAGGAATGTCACAAAATCTAATGGGGAGAAGCTCCTTGCAGAGCAAACCTTCTCAATCCTGGATGCGCAAAGCATCACTGGAGGCTTTCTGTGAGATACCAGTGCCCAGGCTCTACCAGGACCAAGTAAGTCAGAATCTTTGGGGTTGTACCTGGGCATCAGCTTTTCTAAAAGCTCCCTGGGTAATGCTACTATTCATCCAGAACTCAAAAGAAATACTTATTTTGTAACAACTGGGTGCTAGGGCTACTGAAGTTCCAAATAAGACCAACCTTTGCACCAACAAAATGCCATGAGGTTGTGACCTTTTTCATGTAACCTTACATTCCTCTCTACCTTTATTCTGGAGCATCTTTTTAATTTAATAGTAAATTAATAGTAAATACTCAACCCACTACACCTAGTTTCTAAATCATTCTGAAATTAAGTCCCCAATGAAAAATCTTAAAACAACAGTGGCCGCTGAGAGATCCCAGGGCTGGACTCCAGGACCAGTGGGCGACTCCCTAGGGGCAGCTGGTCAGCACTGGAGGGGCTTCTCACCAAGACACCAGGGACAACACCACTAGAGGGGCGTCTACACCACTGTCAAGACTGGAAATAAAGCAAGCCAAAGGATCAATTTCAAGAAAACTTGCTCAAGAGAAAGTAAGGCTGAACTTCTGCTCAGCAAAGACTTCTTGAGCACCTGTGGCATTCCGAGTAGTAGCCAGGCACTGCAGGTGCAGTAGTGTGTCTAGGATCTGAGAGTTCAGGGAAAAGAGGTCTTCAAAGAATTTCAAAATTACATGGAAGGTGAGGAGCAGGGTGAGAAGGGATATCGCCCAAGGCAGTGCACTTGAGGAGGCTTCTAGGAAACCCAACGCCAGCCAGGTCCTGAGAAGTGAACACTGTCTCAGCAGAGCAAGCAGGGAATTCTGGGAAGTGACAAAGCAGGCAAAGGTACAAAGTCATGCCCCGGCAGGAGCGTGTGCAGAGGGTGGCAGCAGACGGACCATACACTGTGTGGTGTGATCACAGACTAGAAGGTTCGGCAGGAAGGGGCACGGTCAGATTCGTGTGGGAGGCCCACAGTGCCGCCTGCAGTGTGGAGAACAGGGCCGAGTGGCGCTGGGTGCAGAACCCGGGTATAGGGGCCTGGCAGGCACATGGCCAGAGGGACGCTGGGGAGATGCAGAGGAATGGCCAAGAGGTCACATCAGCAGGACTTCACAGCTGACTGTGCAGGGAAGAGGGACAGAGAGAGAGTAGACTCCAAATAAGAAAGTGCCAGATGCTCAGAGAGTGTTTCCCTCAGGACAAGAAGTTTAAAATGGGTGAGAACAGGCAGCCATGAGCCACATGATGGTTTGGGGTGCCATGCTTTAAAAGGGTGCCAGCCGTGTGTGGCTCAGGGTGGGCTCAGCTTCGAGTCATTCGGCCACACTGTGCATCTGCAGAAAGTGGAGTGGTAGGATTGTGCCTGTACCCCTCGCTGTCACTGTGTACCTTACTCAGCACACCGAGTGCTTTCCTACTTCGGTGTTTTTGTAAAGCCCCATTCAGCTGACAATTGATTACAGGTGACAATAACTGAGAAATGACACAGAATGGTTTGGCCTCCTCTTCCTCCTCCCGTCAGGAAACCAGAGGCCTGGAGAACCTCGGGGCTGCCTCGGGAAACGCAGTGTACTCTAAATTAGGAGCCCCTTGTTATGGTCAGTCTCAGCACAAAAGGCCTCCCATGTTGGCTAAAATCCAGAAACACGAAAATGGTGAAATTGCAGGAGAGAAAGTTCACATGGACCTGTGGCAACTCCCCTCGTCCCCTGAGTCCCCTGCCGTGGAATTCTGTCTAGGCTTGGCTGCTAAGAACTTTCCTTCAGCCTTCAGGAGGCAGAGGTGTCCGGCTCTCGCGGTGTGTACATGATTTAAAAAGAACTAAGAACAGGCTCTCAACAAGCCACGGCCTTCTAAAGGTCAAATCTCCCTGCTCCGACTGTGAGTGGGAAACGCGAATGTATTCCAGACAGCTCAGCCCGCAGGTGCAGCAGCTCGGAGCCGCACATCCCGTGCCCAGCCTGGCGGGTCCTCGCTCCGAGTCTCCAGGTGCACGGGGAGTGTTTTATGGACAGGAAGACAGAGGCTACCCAGTGACAGCTGGGCTTTGGAGGAGAAAGGTATGGACACGTAGTTAACCCTACCACAAATCCCCCACTTCAAGCCACCAACATAGGAGGAGAAATGGGGTGGCCAGGGGGATTTCGTGCATGAGTTCATCCTGACAGTTCTGAGTGCCTATTTTATGTCAGATATTTGCCAAAGATATTTCCCGTCTGTGACAAAATTGCTCACACTAGAAGACGTGCTTCCTACCCCTTAGAAGTCACTGTAGAACCTGAAGGGTTAGAACACGAGCGTGCCCTTTGCCTGTGGTGTACAATATCACCAGGAAAGTGATTTGATGACTTTCCCTTTGTCCAACTTACCTAGTCCCTTTTCGTAAATTCCCTGGAGAGAAATATACCCCGAGAAGTGGATTTCACAGAGCAGGTTGGTGTTCAGCTTGAGGTACAGTTGCTTGTCTTTCCTGCGCCCCTACGTACCCTGCCAGGAGGCAACGGGGGAGGTGTGAGCTTTCAAATTCTCCACGTGTAGAAATGCATGCAATTCTATGTGATGGTTACAGTGACGGTGAAGGTGACTAGGAAAGCAGAAGGACTCAAAACTGTAAGGTGGGGGAAGAGTTCAGGGACACGGGACAGGACGTGATGCAGGGCATCACCATTGAGAAATACTCACTGAGCACCTGTGACTTTCAGGCCATGCAAAGTGCTGGGGACACAGTGGTGAGTAAACAGAAGCCGGTGCTCAATGGGAGCTGTCCTTCTACTGATGGAAGAGGAAACTCACGAAACACACAGACAGGCCGCCGCGTGCTGAGGGTGCCGGGACAGCAAGGGGTGAGGGGGATGCCATGTGTGCACGAGTGTGTCTCGGGGACGTGTGTTAATTTGACAAATGGGTGTCAGAGAAAGATACACAAGAAGTGGTACTGAGGCAGAGGCCAGTGGCCAAGTGGGAGTGCCATCATTTGGGTGCACAGTGGGCTCTGACTTCCTCTTCGTGGCCGTCCAGCCCAGAGGCTGGCTGCTGGACTGCCGCCGTCAGCGGCTCAGTGTCATCACCCAGCAGAGGCGAGCGCTGCGTGGGGTCGGAGGGAGCGTCCTCTGCTCACTGGACACCTGGGTGAGACACGGGCAGAGTCTGCAGCCGGCGCCGGCTTTCTGCTTTCTGCGCCCGCCTCGGCTGGGTCCCGGGTCCCCTGCTCTGGCTGCCAGCTGGTTTCTGAGTTATTCCTGTTTCTTCTGAAATGGTGAGAAACCTGTCCACAGCATGGGCTCCAGTCTCTTCTGAATTGGGCATGGGGCTCGTTAGTTCAGATCAAGGAGCTGGAAAAGAACAGTCTTAGAAAGCTGGCGGCCTTCCAGCAGGGCTGGAACTCCTCGAGAGAGGCGGAGTGGCTTCTCCCTTTGTTCGTTTTCCTCCGTACCTCGGATTTTACCCCAGTATTAATGGACTCCATCTTCTTGCTCAAATGTGTGAGAGGAAGGCCGGAGACACATGCTCACTGCGCAGCTCCGGGGCATCAGCTCCGCCACCGGGCCGTGCTCCAGCGGCCCTGTCCTGCTCTGCACCCCGTCCTTGGGTACAGGGTGACCACCCCCCACGGGACAGGGTGGTGCCAGGAGGACATGATAGATTTCCTGAGCCGTTTGCCCCCTTTCTGTCTGCATCAGGTGTGTCGAGGGCCCACCTAACTGGGTTCTGGAGTCCTAGACACAATTTTGCCATTGGGCAGTGGGCATCTAAGCTGCCTTAGAACTCCTTCCCTGTAATCTTTTACAATTCTATCATGTTTTATTTGTTTGATTTTCAAAGTTCTTTCATATGTTGTCTCACTCGTTCCTCATCATAGGGATTGTTAAAAGCTGGTGCTGTTTGATAGTCGCCATTTCAAAGATGAAAAGTCGAGTCTCAGGGAGGTCAGGTAGCTCGTCCGGGTCCTGAGCAGGATATGGCAGAGCTCTGAGTGGTCGGTTCTCCTGACCCCGAGTGACTTGCCCTCTGACTGCATGCCCATGCTGCAGAGCCCCGGCGGTGGCTTCCGGCTGCCTGTAAGATGAAAAGTCGAGTCTCAGGGAGGTCAGGTAGCTCATCCGGGTCCTGAGCAGGATATGGCAGAGCTCTGAGTGGTCGGTTCTCCTGACCCCGAGCGACTTGCCCTCTGACTGCATGCCCATGCTGCAGAGCCCCGGCGGTGGCTTCCGGCTGCCTGTCAAGTGCTCACCAGTGAAAAATGAGTCCCCTTCTCACCTACCTCCTACCAAGGAGGGCTCTGTCTCCCTGGACTCATGAAGGAAACTGCAGATGAAGCTGCTTCCTGCGCAGCGAGATGTGGACACCTGTCAATGGAGAGGACCTGTGACACCGAGAGCCCCCCACTTCCACCTTCCCTCCTGAGAAGCCCTCCACCCAGGCTCCGGCCGTGACTCCACCAACGCTTCCTGACATCTGAGCTCAGCTGCGTGCGTAAAGGACTCCAAGCTGAGCTGTGCAGGACCAGCAGAGGTGACAGGGTATCGCCTCCTGTAACTAAGCTCTTTTCCTCCATGCAGTGAGCAATCACAGCACACACAGCTCTGAACACGTCTGGGAATGTCCTGGAAGAGCTGGCCATTTAATGGGTGGTAGAGAGGGCGTCTAGGGAATAAAAGTAAGGGTGACGTGGTCCATCTTCACGTGTGGTCTAGAGCATTGCTACCTCAGTGGCCCACAAACCAGAGGATCACTATCACCGGGAGGCAGGAACTGGTTAGGAACTCAGAAACTCAGGCCTTATCCAAGGACTCCAAAATCAGAATCTGCATTTCAGCAAGATCTCCGGGCGATTCACGTGCACATCCAAAGTCGAGAAACTTTGCAGAGAATTCATTTCCTCTGAGGATGCCTCGGGGGAGATCTTGTCTGGTTCCTCCCTCATTCTCTCACCACCCCTGGCCCCCATGCCCGTGTCCGTGTCTGTCTGTCTGTCTCTCTCACAACACTCAAATCTCACAGCAGTCTTGCTCTCGAATACACCCCGTGAATTCTCACAGCAACTAGCAGACACGCTTTCTTGTCCTCACTTTACAGCTACTGAAACCGAGGTCCAGTGGGCTGTGCCTGGGATGTGAAGCCAGGCTTGTCTCACTCCAAAGCCAGATCTCTTTCCATAAACCTGATCTACTCCATGTGAGGAGTTTATAGCCCACCCTTTCCAGAGGAAGCCTTTTCAGAACATGGCAAGCAGTTCTCAGGATGCCTTTCTCTGGGGACTCAGAGGTCCTCTGTCACCCTCCCCATGGACACACAATATCCAAGGAAATGTCAAACTTCACATCTTCAGGCACCACCCAGAAAAGAGGAAGTCTCTTCTGATGCCTGCTTGTCCTGGGACCTGTTGTCACTCACTGGCCCAATTTGTTCTATGCCTGTTCTTGTCCCAGTCACAGGCACTCAGGTGCCAACACCGAGAGGCGTGGCCGTGCAGGGCACACCCAGAGTGCTGGGCCCTGTCCACCCAGGCACGCAGCTGAGCAGGGAGCACGTGCCCCGCCCCTCCCCCACTCACCCTGGGAAAACCAGGACGCAGTAGGGACGTGTGAGTGTCCACTGACGAGGAAACCGAGAACACGGCAGAAATCAGGAATGTGCTAGAAACATATTTATCGACAAGGTCATATATTAACTGAAAAAAAATCAGGTCACAAAACAGGAATTTCAGCATTCTTTTGTGCCTTTTTAAAAAAGTATCTGTTGGTCTGTAAAATAGGGTTTATAAAAGAATACGAAAATAACAGGCTTATGGGAGCTCTTTATTTTATTCTTAATGCTTTTCTGAATATTTTGGTTTTTCCTCTACCATAAACATATATTACTTGTGAAGCACATATTTAAGACATATTTTTTAAACACATACTTTTCTTCTCCAGCATTGTTATACCCGAAACATCGGTATTCACATTTTAGGATGTAAACGGCTCTGCAGATTGTATGAGGTGAGTTTTGTTGAACACGTCCTTGTGGCATCACCACCTCTGCAGCTGATGCCATTCTGCAGGTGATCCCTTCAAGGAATGCACATCTTCCTGAAATAGTGAAGCCAGACCTGGTGGCAGCAACACTAGGAGAGTCTCCTTGTCAGAGGGGACGAGCCAGCGAGCCCAGCTACCTCTCCCCGTCAGGTCTCATCCCAGCCACTGGTTCCAGCAGGCACTCTCGGCCTTTAACACTTCTGCACACAGTTAAACTGCATATCCTCAGCTACTTGCCACTTTACTGAGCTGAAAATGTGTTGGAATTTTTTTAAATAAAATAAAAAATTTTATCAATGACTGAAGAATTACAAAAGATGAATTAACTGAACTACCATGGTTCTGGAGAGCCTATTACATATGCCATGCCCTTTGGAGGGTGTAGGTAGAAAAGAGAAGCTTACATCCTACCCTGCATCCACCCACACTTTCTCCAAGCTTCCCATTCCCTTAGAGAGAGAGAGAGAGAGAAGGTTTCACGTGCATCAGTCAACCTCTCGGTTATAAGAACAACTTCTGCATGGGCCCCAGACCATCAACAGAGTATTTCCTTTATTTCCATTGGCTTCTCTGTAGGGATCATAAATAAAATATAAAATCATGGTTCCTGCTCTAAGAAGGTAGTGGGAATATCCAACGAATGCCTGGAATTTGTGTTGGAACACCAAGAAAGGACTCTGCAAGTGGGACCCATTTACTGCGTTTCTCTTTTGGCTCACAGGTGGATGGCCTCAGTCTCTGTCATTGTCTGTCCCTCACATCACGACTAGCCCTCAGAAACCAGCTGCCGTGGCGCCTCTCCCACCAGGCTGTCTCTGATCCTTTCCTCCAAAGTCAGAGCATTCCCTTTCTTCTGAATCCCCAGAATATGCTGTGAGACTACGGGAGACATTTCACGGTTTAATATGACGGTTCTCCACCCGGGAACGTGTGTGTGCAGAGGGTGGGCACCCCGTCTGGGAAGCATGAAATTGTAGTAATGAAAACTACACACACCCCTCATCAGGAGCCTATTATGAGCTGCACAGTGTAATAAGTCTCTTTACAGTACCTCATACAGGGTTAATGCTAATCTTACTGGGTTAGGAAAAAATGACATAACTGGTCAAAAATCATGGAGATGGGGACAGCCCCGCACTTTAATCCATGTCTGTTTTGTTCCCAGGACCCTGCTCTGAGCGCCAGTGCCTCCGGCTCGTGCTCCAGCTGCTCTCCACGCCTCTCTCCCTCCGCCCCAGCCTGGATGCTGCCCACATGCTCATGTCCACACGTTCCTGCCAACCAGTGCTGAGTCCCGGGGACAGGTGGCAGGTCACTGCATCCCTCTCACATGCTGAGCTGAAGTGATATTGAGGACCACTTTTTGACCCTGTTCATGTGCTTTATCTCTCTTACTGGGTTACATACCCCTGCAGGGAAGAAACTGCACCCCATTCATCTCTCTGTCACCTCCCCAGACACCATCTCTGTGGGACCTAGAACAATGTCTCGCCTCCATCATTTTTGTATGAGTTTTTAAACAGCACTTTTGAATAAAGAAAAAACACAGAATAAACAGATTGTGGAAGTGCAAATAATATAAGGTACAAGTGATAACATGTGCAGATAAAGGGGTGGAGGTAGTAAGCCTTCCCGGAGGAGGTGACATTTTTCATTTCCTTTGGCTGGGAGGACCCCGACTTAGCAGAGAGGAACAGAGGCAGCCTAGCTGGAGAGAATTACATAGCAATCTGATGTAAAACATTTCCCGATGTGAATGAGAAATGACGGTGCTGATAGATGTCCTATGACTGTAGAACAGATGAGCAAGAAAGTTTAATTCTGGGAATTTCTGTTTTCCATTCCAGGGATTTAATCCTTGGACCAGGATTGCTTCAGCGGATGAAGGTACTTGCTAAAAATAGGCTACTAATGTTTTCTTTAGAATTACAGCACACGTCAGAAGAGACTGATGACCCAATGCTGCACTATTTTCTTTTCATTTTAGTTGGCCTCAAACAAATAAACCAGATAAATATTATCGGAGTCACATATGCTCATTAAGGGCTATAGTCAGTGGCTGTGTTTGTTTTACTGTGTAATAGATGACGAAACCACGTGATGAGTGCAGTAAGCTGGGGTGGTTTTCACATTTTCCCATCCTAACTCTGAAGACTTGCTCTCGTTTTTTCCCTGACTTGCATGAGAAATAAAACAGCTCACCAGATAGAACACTCGTTCATTCTGACACTTCTTAAAGCAGCCTGCATTCACGTCTTCTGATCTAGCTCAACAACACATGATAGATGTTTGAAAGTGGTTCTTGAACATAGCACTGAACGTTAAATAAGCATTTCCAGTGGCTAAAATACTGGTGTGAAAACTTTCAAATAAAAAACGGCATCCTGTAATAACTTATTAACTCACCATAATCAAGGATTTGGGTGGTAATTATTTTGTGGACTAGAGAACAAAATTTGGCTCATGCTATATAAAATTGATGTTGTAAAAGTCAAGGTCTACTGTATTGCCCTATCTTCTTTATAAAGGTGTCAAGCTAGTAAAAGGAGATAAACACTATAATTATTTCCTTATGAAATTTCCACACATTTTCATATCTGATATACATGGCTTACATATTTTTGAAGAGACTATGAAAAACAGTGAGTCTTCTCAGTCTTTGATAAATTCTTAACAAAATAGTAAAATCGTACCCATTATTTGACTGTCCTGAAGGGCTCGTTTTCCAGACAAATCTGAAGCCATCACTCTCTAGTGAGCGCCGTCGATGGTTTCCCACAAACACAATCCACATACATGTGCATGACAGGAAGGACTATTCACGGCACGGCTATCTCAACAACTTTTTCAATTCCCCTTCACTCTTTTCTTGCTCCCCTCCTCTGTTAACTCACAAGCATCCTGAACTTCTATGGCTTGAAACTTGCAGGCTTTTGTCCCTCCGCTTCCAAACACCCACCTGCTTATCTTCGGGGTGAAGTTGTCGTCATCAACTCTGCACTCAAATATAACTTCTCTTGATGTCATTTTTTCAAATTGACCCCAAATGCCTGAGTTCCCTTCTCCACCCTGCTCCAGCACGTTCTCCAGGCACTCAAGCCACATCATTTCCATCCCCTGCATTTTCATGACTTGTTTTTATGTCTACCTCCCTCACCATGAGGAGGATTTTGTCTATTTCTTAATGAAAAGCTCAACACAGATGCAATCCCTGGCCCCAAGCAGGTGCTCCATAAATGCCTATTTACAGCACAGTTGAATAAATGAACCACAAACCTCTCCTCCCTAAGGAGGAGCACACCCAGAGCTCACACCTTTGAGCACCCTGAGGCAAGCTGCAGTTTCAGATGGGCGTTCCAGACTGAAGCCAGGAGTGTCGTTCTGCAAAAGCGTCAGGCAGCTTCTGGCTTCTAGTTAAAACCACATGCACCCAAGAGGATGTCAGGACTGACTACCCAAATAGCCACCCTCACCCACATGAAAAGGGTGCACACACTTTCTTCTTTGAAACCATCCCCTGAGTCTCTGCCGACATATATTCACTTGAGGAGCAAAGGATGGTCTGTGTGTCACCAACCAGACAGCAGGAACTGTACTTTCGGCAGCCGCTTCCACAGGGACACAGGCCTGTGTTTAGTCTCTTAACAGATTTCAGGGGCCTGGCTTGGTGGGACAAGTGGTCTTACAGGGAAGGCTGCATGAGACCAAAGAGAACAGTGTCACACTTGAAAGTGGTAATGTCTCCACCAACATTGTCCACACCATCTCTGTAGTTACCGTGCCATCCTAAAATGGTGGCCAGCACAGACGGGAGGAGCCTGAGAGGCGACATTGTCAATACGCTTCCCTAGTCAGATGTGGATGCAATAGCCAAGAAACAAGTCCCGTTCGCCTAACCTATGAGGAATAGAGGTGAAAGGCAAGGTGGAGATGTTACCTGAGGCACAGCGCGATAGAGCAGACAGGCAACCTGCGTGGGATCAGACAAGCCTGGCCTCCCCACGCATCACCTGCACATCCTCAGGCAAGTTGCTTCACCTCTGAGGCTGTTTCTTCACCTGCAAAAAGCACATACTGCTGTCTTTGTTTAGAGGGTTGTGCAGAGGGTTAGAGGTTCTACTATGGAGCATCTGGGACAATGCCTGGAATAACAGGAATCCTCAATAACTGACGGATATTTCTACTGCAGTGGAAATGAGGGGAGTGTGAGTCACGTTCAGGGTGGACTTTTGTCATTTGAGGCCACACAACATCCAAATCTTAGTATTTGGGAGGAAACCTGAGAGACAGGAGGAAGGCCCACCTTCCCTAGGAGGCCCCAAGGGGGGTCTCTGTCAGTGGGAGGGTGGACACCTGGTGGATCTCAGCCAACCAGAGCCTCCACCTGGGGCTCTGAATCTGGACACGGCATGACAGGACTCCCCTGCCTGCGTCTGCCCGAGGATCCAGCTGGACAGGCTTCCTTCGTTCCTGCATGTGACCTGAGCCTGACAGTTCTGGGAGCTCTCTGATGTCCTCCAACAAATTAACTTTTTTTTTTTTTTTTGCTTACCATAAGCTTGATTTCTTCTAGTTCTGACTAAATAACACACTTAGTACAGATATAATTCTAAAAGGGTTCGGGGAGCTCTCTGATGTCCTCCAACAAATTAACTTTTTTTTTTTTTTTTGCTTACCGTAAGCTTGATTTCTTCTAGTTCTGACTAAATAACACACTTAGTACAGATATAATTCTAAAAGACACAGACCAATTCTTTTCAATCTACTCATTGTTTCACCATTACTGACATGCCTCGCACTATGTCAGTGCCTCAGTTATAAACATGGATCAGTTTTTCACGTTCATGGACAGAGCATAGGTCTATAAAAATGGGAAACTGTGGATAAACCAAAATTTTACCTCAATTCACAAGGTGAAGCAACTGTACACACAAACCTAAGCCGAGGGGCTTCTCTGCCTCCCCTGGGTTTAACAGCCCTACCTAAATGGCAGCACCGCAGAGTCGGACAGCAGGAGCCTAGAAAGGCCAACCCCACTGAGTGAGAGCCAATAACAGAAGAGCCCTCCTCTACTGCCAGCATGACTTTGTGCTGAGTAGCCAGTGATTTTCCAATGTTTTTAAGTTGGAGGAAAATATATGACAGATGTGTTGGCTCTAGAAACAACAAAAACAGCTCCTTAAGTCACCAGGAAGGGGATGGGGAAAGAAGGTAACTCAAGACAGGAGAAATCAGCAGGGCGTCAGCAGGGCTACCTGCTCCTGTCAAGGACAGCAAGGGCGCAATATGTCCAGTGGCAGGACCCAGCACGGGGTGAGAAGCTGCAGCCCACAGCACCGACGGTCACAGAAAAGTGCCCTGAGCCCCACCCTGCAGGACTGTGATGTAAGCCTGAGGAGCCAAGAGATAGCAAGTGCTAACAGAAACTCAAATGAGGCAGGAACACCAAAGCGCAGTAGTCTGTGCACTCAGAGAAACACGGGGAGGAAAATAGTGAATCAGCAGCCTGTCCCAAGTTCCATTAAGGGAGTGATCCTCAGCATTTAGTGTACATCAGAATTACCCAATGCTCTGGTTAGAAACCCAGATCCCCATGCTTCTTGGCCAAGGGGCGCTGAAGGAGTATGTCTTTTGTAGAGCATGAGAATCTGCACTTTTAGCAAGTTAGAAGGTGCTTCTAATGCAGGTAGCATTATTCACTACATTACACAAGAGTCTAGTAAAGTTTTCTCATTTCAGAGTAAAAATGCCAGGTCATATTGTCCTAGGAAAATAGGTTCTAGACTAGGACGCCTGACATTACAGCCTTATAAGTAATTAGGAGTGAATTGAACTCATTTACGGAACTCCTAATTTTCACTTTAGGCTTGCTGTTTAGTGATGTGCCCAACCTAGTGACAATAGTAATTGCCATCATGTATTGAGTCCTCACTGTGAGCCAACACCGCTAAGTGCTTTATATGCATTAAAAAGTTTAGTCTTCAAAGCAATTCTAAAAGATTGATTTTATTATCATCCCTGTTTTGCAGGTGAAGAAACTCATGAACATAGAGGATGAGAATCTTGGATCTCATATACAATTATAGTTAATTTTATGTGTCCACTTGACTGGGTCACTGTGTGCCCAGACAATCGGTTAAACATTATTCAGGGTGTGTCTGTGAGGATGTTTCTGGATGAGATTTACATTTGAATTGGTAGAGCAAGGAAAGTTGATTGCCCTCCCTGATGTGGGTGGCCCTCATCCAATGCACTGAAGGACAGAAAGACTGATAGGAGGGACTCTGACTGCCTGACTGCTTGAGCTTATACATTGACCTTCTCCTGCCCTTGGACTGGAACTCGCAAGACTCTCTTGGTTCTCAGGCCTTTCAGACTCAGATTGGACCTTACGCCATCAGCTTTCCTGGGTCTCCAGCTCACTGATTGGGGTCTTAGGACTTCCAGCCTCTAGAACTATGAGAAAACTAACTTCTGTTATGTAAGCCACCTAGTCTATGGCATTACCTTATGGCAGCCCAAGCAGACTTTTGTACTGTGAAGTGAGGTGCTGCTGTACCAGATACCTAAAAATGTGGAAGTGGCTTTGGATCTGGGTAATGGGTAGAATCTAGAAGTGTTTTGAGGTACATACTAGAAATATGAACATTAAAGGAGATTATTCTGGTGAGGTCAAAGGTGGAAATGAGGTCATTGAAAACTGGAGGAAAGGCAATCTTTGCTATAAAGTGTCAAAGAACTTGGCTGAATTGTGTCCATGTTCTTGTGTTTTGTGGAAGGTAGAACTTGTGAACAATGAAATCAGATATTTAGCTGAGGATATTTCTAAGCAAAGTGTTGAAGGAGTGGCTTGTTTCCTCCTGACTGCTTAAAGTAAAATGGGAAGAAAGATGGATTAAAGAAGGAATTGATAAGCAAAGAGAAACCAGAACTTAAAGATTTGGAAAATTCTCATCCACAAAGCAAAAAATAAGAAAGCTTGTCTGAAGAGAACACTTACGGTGTGGCCGAACATCATTTCATAAAAGATCATGGGTGCAACCCATGAACTTACTCAGCCATATCAACAGAAGCCAGGAATAGAGATGGGATTTACCAGCAAAGATACTGACAGTGTGAGCCAAAAGGGACAGAGAAGGCAGGATGAAATTAAGAAAGGCTGCTGACATCTTGGCTTTTACAGGATGGGACTGTAGAGTTATCTGGCTGTTTGCATGTGCTATCTTTCAAAAAAAAAGGGAAGAAGGATCCCAGAGGCAATACGGACAGCATCAGGGCTGCAAATTTCACCACCGGTCCAGAGTATGCAGGTCAGGCAGGAATAGCTCCCCACCTTGGTTTCAGAGAGTGGGAGAGACCACAACCAGCACAGCCAAGTGCAAGCAGAGGTGCCACAGACAGCCAAAGGGGTAGGGCTTCCCCACCGATCTGTGGGGGTGAGGAGTAGAGCATCGAAGCAGAGAGGGTGACCCTCCAGCCTTCAGATCTAATAAAATTTGCCTTGCTGCACTTTGCACTTGCTTGGGACCTGTCACCCCTTTCTTTCTTTCAGTATCTCTCTTTTGGAATGGGAATGTCTACCTTATGCCTGCACCACCATTGTCTTTTGGAAACACTTAACTTGTCTGGTTTTACAGGTTCAAAGGGGGAGAGGAATTTTTTCCTCAGGATGAATTGTTCTTTGAGTCTCACCCTTATCTGATTTAGATTATATTTAGGTGAGACTTTGGACTTTAGAGATGATACTGGAATGAGTTAAGATCCTTGGAGCTGTTGGAGTGGAATGAATGTATTTTGCATGTAGTAAAGACATGAATTTGGGGGTGCCAGGGATAGAATGAAATGAATGTTTGTAAATCCCCCCCCCCAATTCATGTGCTGAATCCCTAACCCCTAATGTGATGGTATTTAGAGACAGGGATTTGGGAGATAAGTAGGGTTAGATAATGTGATGAGGAAGTGGCCCTCGTGGTGGGATTAGCATCCTTATAGAGAGACACCAGTGAGCTGCTGCTGATGCTTCCTCTTCTCTCTCTCTCTCTCCCCCCACCTCACCATGTGAGGACATAGCAAAATTGTTGGATATCTGCAAGCCAGGAAGAGAGCCTTCACTGGGGGACAGAATTGGCCAACACTGAGATCTTGGACTTCTCAGCCTCCAGAACTGTGAGAAATAAATTTCTGCTGTTTAAGCTGCCCAGTCTGTGGTATTTTACTATGACAGGAAGAGTGGACATATGTAAGAAGTGGTAGGGCTCCAGGTGCTAGGATCTATTCTTCCTTCTTAATTTGTCTCTGAGTAGTGGGATAGAAATTTCCCCACTCTCCCCTCATGACGCTGTGTAGACAGGCCACAAAGGAAAGGAGCGACTGAATCTCTCATTTCTGCATGACTTGACCGTGTTACCAACACCTGTGTTGAAATGAAGTTTCACCAGATGCAGTCAGGCCCCTGCAAGGACTGCTTGGCTGCAGTGGCTGCAGGACAGCACATCGATGACTCACACTCCCAGCAGCTCACCAGACCACCATGCTGCTGGTCTTCTGTAGTCTGGTAAGAGCCAGAGCATGTGGAGAAAAGCACAAATGCGTCTTTAGCATCTGCATAAAGGCAAAACATTTTGCAACAGCATTTCTGGTTTTTAAATTAACACACACAGTATGTCAGGTTCACAAGACGTTTGGGGCCAGGTTTGAGTCTCAGGGAAGAGTGGAGTGACAGGAACCACACTTCTTTTAAGTGAGTGGGAAAAGGGTCCCAACAATATTTGCTTGTGGATGTCTTGGAGCTTGGAAAGTGGAAAATGCTAAGGGGGAAAATACGTCAAAGAGGGTCTACTCACAGATGTGGGGTCAGTATTTTATGTAGGCACAAGCATGGCACCATAGGGGAACAGGCAGGGGGCAAAGGCCCGTGAGGTGTGGGGGGCATCCACTTTGCATGTATTGGGGGGCTGAGCAGGGAGACAGAAAAAGTCACAGCAACCAGAGCTGTCAATCAAAGTGACCTTCATAAACCCCAAACCACGGCACGTCCTTGTCCCACTTAAAGCCTTTCAGTGTCTTCCGCTGCATGAGGCATACAGGCGGGAACCCTAACTGTGCCCTGCAGTGACCTGCCTCGTGCACTCTGCAGTAACCTCATCTCATGCCTGCGGACATTTCCAGCTTCATTCCCCCCGCACCAGCCGCCTCGTGGTTCCTGGAGCATATCAGTCTTTTCTGCCTCTCAGCCTTGACATAAGCTGTTTTCATTTTTCAGATTGGACCACTGTCCTCTTGACCTTGGCTCAGCCTCATCCTTCTTTTTGGTCTCCACACAAAGGTTCCATTCCAAGTTTCCCTACCGGCTTCACTGTGGTTTTCTTTCTCAGCACCCCAGTCATTATGAAATTGCTATGTCTGCTGACATGTTTTTGCCCGTTCCCCACTTAGACTGTGTGGTCCATGAGCACAGGGACCAGGGACCACGTCTGTTGTGGTGTCCCATCATGGTGTCCCCTCAGCACCCCCAGCACCTTACACGTGCTTGGCACATGCTTGGCACATGGGAGGTGTTCAGTAGCATTTGAATGAATGAATGAATGAATGAATGAGTCCCTGTGGCACGAGTTGAGCTGTGTCTGTGTAGCTGCCTAACGCAGGAGTCGAGGAGCCTGGGGCGCTAGCCCTGCCTGGCTTGCTCTAAAAGCTGGCTTCTCTGTGACACTCTGATCAGAGGCAAAGAGAAAGAAGAAAGGTGTTGCCTTCAGGCAGGCCTCAGCATGCATCTGTGTGTGGCTGGGGAGGCGTGTGTGGGGGCTGAAGACCAGCCTGCATTCCACAGGCCAGCCCTGTGCCCTGGCACACGCTGCCTCAGTCCACAGAGTGATGCTTTTCCATTCAGTCACCAGGAGCAGGAAGCTCTTGGTCATTCACATGAAGACAGGGTTGGGGCCATCCAGGACTCAAGGGACCAGACAGCCACTGGTGACCAGAAAGAACTTGAGTGTCAGTCCTCAGATGGCTGAGAGTTAAGGGTCAAGTGGGGGCCCATCAGGCCACACAGGCAGCCTTGGGGTCCCAGAAGGACATCAGCCAGACCCCACGAGACAGTCTCCATTTAGATAGGCGTTACTGGTCACTCCAGTGCAGTTTGGCCCTCATTAATCCGGAGCGAAAAGCAAACACCAGGAGAAGCAGAGAAACAAGACGAAGGAGAATAATCTTGTCCTATTTCTGTCTCTAAAAGATGTTTATAAAAAATAACTTGCCCACGGTTTCCATTTTTGGTCAGAGCAACTATTTTGTAAGCTTGGGTCTACCGTCTCTCCTATAAACCCCATGCAACTTGTCACCAAAGAATATCCTGAGAAATATTGAAGCCCTGATTCCTTCGTATTTCTCTTCCCATGGAGTGCAGGTAGGGCTGGGTAAAATGAGACAGCACATGCAAGCTGCTTTATGAGTTCTCGAAGACTCGTGACAGACTGTAAATGATCTGCCCCCAGGGAAAGCTAAGAGGATGAAGAAATTGGAAATGGAATCGCCATTCATTTTAGCAGCAGAAGCTCCGTCTTGTCCCTTTGACCTTGTGGCCCACACCCTCTGGACGTCGGATCCGCAGCTCCCTTCAGCAGATGATCTGTTGCATTCGCTGTTGTCACTCACACCACAACCTGTCCCCTGTCCCTCCTGCGGAGCTCGCAGCCAGCTGGAGTGACCGAGCCGCTCAAGGCCCCTCGCCTGCGGCTGGGTGGGCTCCAGCCTCCGCCTCTCATTCCTCCATCCCGACCAGGGCAGAAGGCGAAGACATGGCTAGACAGCCTGTTTTCTGAGAGGGATCGGCCTGTTGCTGAAAGATTTATCATCAGGGACCTGCGGGGTAGAGGAAGGCCTTTACTTGAACCAGAATTGGTCGGTCAGAGTTCACTCCGTAACCTGATCCTTTATTTATATTTTACACACCTTCCACCAAGGAGCAGAGGGTGCGTGTGGGACCATTACCTCATTGAAAGCAGTGGGTCAAGTACTCATTCGAATGTTCCTTCAGTCCTCTGGGTTCTGTGTGACCTCCAGTGAGAGGCGAATCAGGTTTTGCCTTCTCTGTTCACATCCCCTACAAATGGGACTGTGAGACACAGCTCCTGGTTCCAGCAGACATATCCCACCCCCGCACCCCCAACCACTCATGAACGAGAGCGTGATTGGTGAGAGGTGACAGAAAGCCTGGAGAAATCAAAGGATGGCTTGTAGGAAAGAAATTTTTCTTGGAAACATCGATGACGTGTTCATGAGATCAATTCAGTGACATGAAACGTACCAGTGACTAGGAAAGGTAGTCACAGCTTGGCACTGTTCTAAGATAAATCACAGCAACTCCTTCAATTTATATAAGGCTTCAGGCCTGCCAGAGTGTGCTTATACCATTTTCTTCCTTAATCCTTGAACATTATTATTCTTACTTCACCAGTGAGGCATTGGAGATCTAAGGAATGCTTTGCCCAAAGTTATAGCCCAGAGCCATGATTCAAGCACAAGTCTTTGGATGCTCACACCAGAGCTCTGTTCTCCAATGTTCCTGAAGCCACATCTAGAGGCTATTGAGTGTAGAGGAGGTAATATTGGAAGAATCCACCTGCCACCCACTCGCCCCTATCCGAGAGTAAGTAGACCCGCCTCCAAGGTCCCTGGCTCCTAAGGACTCACTCCCCTTCTCTGAGAGTCACCATCAGTACATTGGGTGCTCCCCAGCCCACGAGGGAGCCGTCCAACCCTGACCCTCAGCTAGCAGGCCTCTTAGTCGTGCAAGAGCCACAAAGGTGGGAGGGACACCTGCCTCTGATGTGGCCATTTAGACTGGAACTAGGTGGCACAGACTTGGTCTCCATGGAGCTTAGTTAAGGCAGGGCTGTGAAAGGAATGTCCATCACCTCTCTTGGTGCTGAACTCTCAGAAGCTACTCTTACTTCCAGGTCTTATTTGAGATTTTCCAAAGTCTTCCTCTTCTTACTTAATATAGTGTAGAAGATACAGGAGGTTGGGTCATTCAGCACACATTCTCAACCAAGTTCTTCTTTGCCCCCCTCTCTCCCTTGAGTCTAAGGGTGGCCATATGATATATCTCTGACCAAGAAGATAGAGGCAGAACTCCCTGGATGTGTTATGGGTTCCAAAATAAAAAGGCAAAGATATACCAAGATATGCCCTTCCCATTTCTTCTTGACTGTAAAACAGATGTTAAGCCCAGAAGGAAGCAGCCATAAGAAAAACACTTTCTAAAAAAAATAATAATAATACAGAGCTGAAGGACCACTGAATCAGGGTATCACCCCTGGACAGCCTACCCCTAGACATCATAACATACATAGAAAAGGAAATGCAACTATTGGCTTGAGCTCCTGTGACTTAAGTATTCTGATGTTTGCAAACAAAGGAGGTGGTTTCTCATGCTTAGAATGAGCAGAATCTTGCACTCCTTTTAAACCTCATGAAACTAACTTAAATGATTTGAACATGTCAGTTGTGACATGGGACCCAAGGAAGTCATCGCATATAGAGATCTAGAAGAACACACTGTAAATGCAAGGAGGATGGTCCTTGAGAGGCCCCCTTCCAAATCTTCCTTCCTATATACTCTAGAACTGGATGAAGGTATCTGGTTAGACGTCTATAGGTTATTTGAAGGGAGATGTATAGAAAACCTTGGGTGATGAAAGTAAATGGAAAAATAGAAGAAATATGAAATAATTTATAAAATGTACCAGACACTAAAGTCACTTCAGAGTCCATTTGTTACTCATTCATTCATTCATTCATTCATGTATGCATTCATCATGCAACAAAGGTTTATTGACCACCTACTATACCAGGTCCACGGATACTGTAGTGAACAAGATTTATCTACTCTCAGAGAGTTTCAATATAGTACTTTCTATAAAGTTTATTGAATATCTGGATAGTTGGGATGTGCATACATTTCACAGAAAAAGTGGAAAACTTGCTCAGTAAGAACAAAAAATTGAGCTCACATAACCTACTTGCCTTTATTCACCTAGCATTTGTGCTTTCCCCAGAAGAAATATAAGAGAATTAGTTTGAGAACAGTCAGGGTAAAAAGCCACTCCTGGGCACATTTAACAAGTCATCTCAAAGGTCATTGGACTCCCTCCTGACCAGTCATAAGTAGCTGTTTTTGAAAAGTGTTAGCTCAGGCTGCCATAACAAAATACAGCAGACTGTGTAGCTTCAACAGCAGAGATTTATTTTCTTACAGCTCTGGATGCTGGAAGTCCTAGATCAAGTTCTGTTAGAGCTGATTTCTGGTGAGGGCTCTTTTCCTTGCTTGCAGATGGCAGCCTCCTGACTGTGACTTCACATGGCAGGGAGAGAGACAGCTCTGGTGTCTCTTCCTCTTCTCATAAGGGCACTGGTCTTATCAGATTATGTCTCCACCCTTTTGATCTCATTTAACCTTTCACCTCCTCATAGGCCCTATCTTCAAATATTATAATACAAACATTGTGGGTTATGGCTTCAACACATGAATTTTGGGAGGACACAAATATTCAGTCCATAATAATGATGGATTCTTCTTGTCTTGGCAGGAGGGTGGATGTCACACAAAGGGCATTCTGTGTGAACAGTAAAGACAAGGAGGAAAATAGTCAGTTTTCTTTGAAGGTAGCTCTTTAGGCATTATGGAATTTCCTTCTAATACCCCTGGTATGGGGACAAAAATGAACCACCTAAGAGTGTAGTAGCCAGAGTCTCCCTTTGCAAAAGACTGGACTCATTCACTTCAAGGAAATACCTTATCTAGCCAATAGGTCATGCTTTCAATTTACCTGCTTTCAATGACATGAATAGCATGAGTAACACCATGAAGAGCCATGGATGGGGGATAGAGGACCCCAGAGGGAGTACAAAATACCATCTAGGGTTATATACTCGGGTCTCACACATTAAATAGAAAACAAGACACAGAGGGCCCCAGAGGGAATACAAAATACTGCCTAGGGATATATACTTGGGTCTCACACATATAGATAAAAAACAAGGACTATTAGAGATGATTCTCTAATAGAAGTTAGGGTCAGCTATTTGTGTTCTTATTTAACAAAAGAGGAAACCAAAAAGTAGTGAATATGCCAAAGTTATAGGAAAAGTCTGTGATGAAAACAGAGTTTCCCATGCCCACGCCCATCAGTTTCAGCCACGACCAGGACATGTGCACCAGAGTCCTATCCCATGGGAGGCTTTGGTCCAAGGACAAACCTTTCCTACTTAATAAGCTGTCTGATGTTGCAGTCGTGATTTTAGCAATGTTAGCTACTGCTCGGGATTCCTTCCCACTAAATTTTCTTATATATTAAGGACAACACACTTGAACAAAGAGACACTGAAACTTATAACATCAAAATTCAGATTGTCATAAGCCAAAGCCCCCAGGGAAGGATAGTAAAAAAGTAAGAATGCATATTTCCACATCTGTTTTCAATGAGACTTATGTCAAATAATTTCACTATATGACAGAAGCAATCCAAGGAATTACTTTGTTTTTTCAGAATGCCTTGAAATGTCATTAAAATTCACCTTTGAGCATATACACAGAACATACCACCTGTCCAAAGTGTTAGATCAAATGAGAAAGCAGAGGCCTAGGCATCCTGAGTAGGCAGAGACCTGACCTGCAGCAGAGGGAGAGGCAACGTGCTTGCTTATCTCAGCATCCCTGTTTCCACCAGCCCAGGGGGCAAGCAATCTATTTTCAGCTGGACACCAGTCAGGAAGTTAGCTCTAAAATAGCCTCCCTGTTAATACAAATGAGACATATCCCTGGAAAAGTGGAGAACACCAAGATGGATCTGAGTACTCAGATGAGAGAGGCCATTCCTCAGCTAGTAAGTAAACAGCAGTAGTCATTTTACAGAACACATCTGAGAAAGTTAACCTGCAGAAGTTTCTAGAGGATAACTTGATAACACTTACAGAAAGTCTACAACAATGGAAACTCATTGATCCAGTAATTTCACTCCTTTGGAATTATCCTAAGGATATTTAAGAATGTATAGGCAAGGACACTTATTGTTGGGAGGCAGTCCTTCATGAGCATTGTGTTGGGCATGTCAAGAATGCAATATCCTTACTACTCTTTACCCAAACCATTTTCCAGGCTTGTGCTTGAAACGAGCAATGCTGGAGAATAAGTTAAAGTCTCCTCTGCAACAAAGAGCAGGCTTGCTTACTGTTTACTTAGCAGAGGTAGATTCCCTAAGCTCAGTTTCCTCAGATGCAGTGCAAACCCACCATAGGCACAGCATCCATCTGGGTCCATGCAATCACCCTGTGGGGTTTGAGGGTACACAGAACCAATGCACATGCTGGTGCTTATGCTGCTTGTTGTGCTGTAGGTAATAAAGTCCATTGTCTCTGACCCAGGAGTCTTGTGTCTTCTATCAACATCCATGAAACAGTAACAGGTTTACTTTTTAGTAACATATGTGAGTGAGATGAAGTGGTATTTGTCTTTCTATGCCTTTCTTATTTCACTTATGTCTTCCAGGCTCATCCATGTTGCCACAAATAGCAGGATTTCATTCTTTTTTTTATGGCTGAGTAGTACTCCATTGTGTATATATACCATATATTTTTAAAATCCATTCATCTGTTGATGGACATTTAGATTGATTCCATATCTTGGCTATTATGAATAGTCTGCAATAAAAATAGGAGTGCAGATGTCTCTTTGACACACTGATTTAATTTGCTTTGGATATACACCCAGTAGTGTAATTGCTGGATCATATGGTAGCTCTATTTTTAATTTTTTGCAGAACCTTCATACTGTTTTCCATAATGACTGTATTTCACCAACACTTGTTATCTTCTGCCACATGATTTTTTTAAATCATAAATTAGAGCATGTCACTCCTTTGATTAAAGTGTGTCAGCGCCTCCCAATACCTACAAAATGGCCCAGCATGGAGGATCCACTCACTGGCCTCCCTGAGCATGTTTCCTTCCTCTTGCCCTTCTCTCCAGACTTATTTCTTTGGATTTCCTACCCCTTCTTTCAGAGGTGCCCCACCCTACCGCATCAGGCAAATGCCTATTTCAAGATTCAGCTTCTCTAGGAAATGTGTTATAACTGCCTCCCCCAAGTTGAATTCCCTCCCTGGAGTCCCAGCGAGCTCATATGCAAATTCATTAAAACACGTACCATCATTTTTTTTTTTTAATGAATTCAGGTTATTTAATATGTGGACAGGTAGGGACATATAGAAATGTAGAAATGTTTGCACTCATAGGTTAGTAGACATACATATGTTTCCTCTCAGCACCTCATTTTTTTTTTTTAATGAATTCAGGTTATTTAATATGTGGACAGGTAGGGACATATAGAAACGTAGAAATGTTTGCACTCATAGGTTAGTAGACATACATATGTTTCCTCTCAGCACCCTTTGCTTTTGATCGTGAGCACTTTGAGGGCAGGAGCCCTATCTTATATTTATGTTATCAATAGCTAGTCCTATACCTGGATGTGACACAAAAGAGAGAGTCTATACATTAACCAAAAAATATAGTTAAAATCACAGAGTCTGAGTCCAAACACACACAACAAATCTTCTTGATTCTGGGAAGTGCCAAGTTAAGGGCCCCCTCATGATCCACTCTCAATGTATTGCCACCAATATTTTGCTGCCCAGAAAGGAATAAAGTAGGTGATTGCTACCTGCAGAGAATGTTGCTTTAGAAATGTTTGTTTCTATCTGACACAGGGCAGTCTCCCTCTACGCCATGGAGAGAAAACACCTTGGGAACTCAACATCACCGGGACATAAGCCAGCAGGAAAAACTAACACCATAACATTGTAATGTGCTTTATGAGGTTATCCTGTGGAACTGAGCATACTAGGAGATACTTTAAGCCTTTCCTATAATTTATTCAAAAACATTCAAGGACAGAAATAAATGTTAACTCACGTGAACCAAAACATATGTAGAAAACAAAACAAACAAAAGCCTTAATCAGACATAAAGACTGACACAATAAAACGTGAGTCTGAAATCAGGTGCCAGGTTTCCATTTTCCATTTAAAAGGTTATCAGTTGGGATAGGACGCTAAAATATGGACCAAATGTAAGTTTGAAGTATTCTTTATTTCTTCAGTGTGATCCCTTATCTTAAGCAGGCATAACCTAGTGGCCCCTGAACAGTTTTGAAAGGTCAAGACAGACCTTGTGACATGGTAGGACTTGATAAGCCATTTCTAACATGAGAAATTTTGCCAAGAAAGGCTCTGGAACAACCAGCAGCAGTGGAGATTACAGAGCAGTCTCTTAAGTAGTCAGGATCAGGACGAATGTCATTGTCATTAAAGGTTCTCTCCCCAACACCACAGCACCTGGAGCAGGCCTCGCTCAGCCAGTGAGGGCAGCAGCCGGATTGAAATCATAATGAGGGGCTTCTGGAAGGGGCCCTGGATCTACGGCATTGCTCAGATCCACATGGCTACAAGCAGGCCCTCCAGACACTCTTGCACAGGGGCTCATGAGGAGGGCCTTGGGCTCTGTAGGTCTGTCAGGTCTGGGCAGCACTTGGAGAAAGCATCGCACATGACATGCAGCAGGTCTTCCACAGCCCTGCACAGGGTCTTGTTACTTGAGGCCTTCCTTCAAAGAACTCTACTGCTGCCCGGCCTTCGTCACTCCATCCTGGCTTGCTAAACATCATGCCCGGCGTTCTTCCTCTGGCCTTAGCCAGCCACCCTTGCTGTCTTGGGATCAGCAGCACATCTTTTCCTATAGGCCCCGGTGGGCCCTGCTGTGTGTTCTGATGTCTCTCTGAGGTGGCTGCATCAGGAGTTGGACACCAATACTGTGCCAATGCCACACTGCATCTGCTTCTCAGCTCCCCACAGCCGGGATCACCCACCGAATTATACTGCGGTCAGTAGCCTAACCACCTGATCATGGTCTACTGCGCCCACACCAGGTGGAGTTCATCCCCGGGGGACAGTGAGGCTTCCCCTGAAGCTGTTCTCCTGCCACTGACTCGGCAAACACACTCTCATGGTTCAATAAAGAGGTGGTTCAGTTGGTGACCTAGTCCATGGTGTTGTGATTACTTGTTATAAAAGGGTTTGTTCCGTAAATACTTCAGATATATCCGGATTGCCTCATCTTATTTCATCCTTTGCTAGTTTTAAAGAAATAGGTAAATAACACTCAAAGATCTGGACAAAAGGAGGTTTGTTCCAAACCTCATCAGGTCTAGCGTCAAAGCTACACAGCCAGAATTTACACAAGTGCTTCTTCACCTCCAGTTTGATTGAGGGTGAGGGCGTGTGAGATCGGGAAGCAGGAGAGGCTATTTCATTTTAATTGCTTGGGTGTGGGAGGATCTGGTTATCAGTTTCCTGTGAAATGTGCTCATTCTGAGGACTTCCGTGCTTGTCTTAGTCATTAAATGGAGATTCTGTGCTTCTCTTGTTAGTTACACACGACCTTGGTGGCTTGTAATAACACTTCCTGATCCAATCTCAACTTGCTCCTTTCCAGCTATGACGAGGGTAACACCCCTGCCCGTGGGAGCCTGGCGGCACCTCGTCCACGCTGGCGAGATTGTGCTCTGGCCTGTGCAGGGCCACGGCTGTTGGGCAGCACAGGACTCTGTGGTGGTGGGACAGAGCACAGGGCAAGTCGGTTCTCACCCATTTGGGTAACAGAACAGAACATCTGGGTAACACCCAAGTTGTGTCTTAGTCACTGAGCTCAGAGAAGGATGTTATTGCAAATGCCCATGGTCCTGTGATCATAAGCAGTAAGTTCTCCAAAAGATGGATGAAGGGAAGAGAGACGAGGTCTGGAGTATCCACAAGCATATCTTGCTGGGTAATGGACAAGCGCTAAGTCAAACTCCTCTGGACTGGCTGAAACAAACTCCAGAACAGTTTCACATCTTTCCTCTTTTCTGTTCCTTTCAGAAGCTCTTTCAACCAAACCATGAATCTTTTTCCAACATGGTAGTCTATTCCTCTACATTTAGTTCAAGATTTTAATCACCCGTTCATAAAGTCCTTAAGGTGTGAAGGGGAAAAAGAGGACAGTCCATTACCAGAAGGAAAACATGGCTACCATATGGTCACCAGCATGTGCCTGAGGACGGCGCACGACAGCTTTGTTGACTTACTAGTCTCCGTCCCTCCACCAGTGCAGACGCCCCTCAGGAGCCCTCTGTCTCCTGCTCTCCTTCACGGTCTTCGTGTCCTGCCTCCTTCCTCCCAGGACCTGGCTCTCCACCAGTTGTCCCATTTAGTTTCACCACCTGTAAGAGCTCACTCAAATCTACAGGATCCTGTGTGTTCCTGGAAATAGCTTTAGGTTCGTCAAAATTAAAGTGCACATGATAATCAAGACTTTGTCTTGCTAGTAGTTCCTGCTTCTTATTTCACAACCTTGATCTTCTTTGCAAATAGAGACTCTCATCTCTATTCAAAGGGTAAGAGAGTGGTGGCAGAAAAGAAGGGAGTGGCAGTGAGGAAACCGAGCAATCGCCGTGACTGAATTCTTACCATTGTTTGGATTTTCAGCCAACATTCTCCTTTCAGTCATGGTATCTGCAAATTAGTGGCATGAAGCTAATGTGAACAACATATATTTTTCATTTTCCATTATAAGATGAAGAAGTCAATCTCTGATAGTAGCTGCATAGATGATTTGGTTCCATATTAGTTTTTGGGTGTGTTTTCTTTTCAAAATAGTCTGATTTGTCTTTTAGAAGTAGAATTGCTGAATTTCTGAAACTTAAACCAACCAAAAGACAAACGCATTTTTATTTTGTTGAATTTGTTTTAGTCTGAATATATAATACTTTAAAAGAAACATCATATGCAACTCAACTAACATGGATTCAGAGTTGTCATTTGAAATTGGCCAATAATCATGCTAAAGTGAAAACTTTATTTTCAAAATTACCAAACATTTTCTACTTTATAAATTGTTATTAATTTATAATTCTGCCTCTCTTCTCAGAGTAATTAATGAGGGTAAGACTAAAACAAATGAATTAGTGAAGAAAGAAAAATAGAAAGGAAGGAGAAGAGGGTGATGAGAGGACACAGGCCATGAGGCCTGCACAGCTGCAGACGTAGCTACACTTGGCTCTGAGCCCCCTGGCAGGCAAAGTGAAAAGGGGAGATATGGCCAGTCACACAGTTCTTCTTATTAGATGAGAAGAAACATCGGAGCTCCTCGAGGAAACGAATGTGTTTTTCTTGTCCTAGTTTCTCAGGGAAATCTGCTGGTGGGGCCTCCCACGGAAACTCAGAGCTGTGCCTGGCCGGTGTTCTCAGCCAGAGCCCTCGGGCCAGCACCAAGTCTCCGTCACACCCTAGGGCACGACACGCACACAGTGTGGTTCAGTTGGTGTGTAAGCCCAGGTACACCGCTGTCTGTCCGTCTGGCTGGAGTGGGGGTGTGAGCAGGGGCTGGGCCTCAGGTGGTCTGAGGTCACCTGTGCAGTGTGGCCCAGAGGCCAGTGTAACAAGGCAGGTGGGGACAGAGCCATTGTCCCAGCCCAGATGATCACAAGCTCAGCTAGTGGTCTGCCACTGCCATGCTCCAGGGGGCAGCTGTGGCTTTGCTCCAGTGAATGCAGACTCAGCCCCGGGCAGGAGGGCGCTCCTAGCACCAGCAAAAGACAAAGCACAGGTGTGCGCGGGGCACGGGGCCGGGCAGTGTCAGCCCTGTGAAGGGAGGTGACCGAGTCCCAGCCAGAGGCGGCCGTGCACTGTGACATCTGAAGCACTTGCCTGGACTGTGCTTTTCCTCTTCAGAACCTGGGTCCCAGGGCCAGTCCTCTTCCTGATCAGTAGTCAACCTGGCATCCCCATACAGATTGGGGTAGCTCTGTTTATAGGATGCAAATAAGGTGTTTAAAATTAAGTTTAAATTTTAGCAAGTTCCTTTCTGTGTTCCCTTCTGTGCTATACCTCTGACCTAAATGGAGCTTCCTTTCTACCCAGGAAGACCTTCCCAACTAAAAACTAGATAGGTAAGATCCAAGTTTATTCAAGCATAGCCAGACCAATCTGTTCCAGTTCATGAATGATTCATTGATAGGACATGCATAGTGAA
>NW_007731716.1:144038-144719 GCF_000696425.1 Galeopterus variegatus
ATTCCTTTCTGTGTCCCCTTCTGTGCTATACCTCTGACCTAAATGGAGCTTCCTTTCTACCCAGGAAGACCTTCCCAACTAAAAACTAGATAGGTAAGATCCAGGTTTATTCAAACATAGCCAGACCAATCTGTTCCAGTTCATGAATGATTCATTGATAGGACATGCATAGTGAAGTCTTTTTTGAGAGAGGGTTAATAAGACATTTCAGTATCTTCATGACAACAAGAAAAACCATGTAGAATATGAATGTTTTTCTGAAACCCCTAAATACCACTTGTTGAAATTGGCCTTCAGTGGGCTGGGAGACATCACTTCAAGGGTTAAAGTGAAAGAGAACACATTTCTTTCAATGAGTCCAGGGTGTCCCTCCTGCTGGTCATTGTCACAACAGGTGAGCAGGTCAGCCTCACGCAAATGCATAGACACAACATGCATTTGACGTCTTTTCAAAGTCTCAAAATGTGGACCAGCATAGGACATTGCTGTGTGTGACGACTCTGACTTTTAACTTCTATCTTGATGATTTGCAGCTGTTCCTAGATCATGCAAATGCACATCCCCTGACAGAAAGAAGAGGACAGGGGCACACCAATGACTGTACTGCGTATATCAGAACACATCGCACCAGGACAGTGATATGTGTAAGTAATATTTTCCCGTATTTAGCCCATAGAATGC
>NW_007731716.1:145233-146777 GCF_000696425.1 Galeopterus variegatus
AATGAAGAATAGCTACCTCCCTCTGCGCAGGACAGAACAGGTCCTCGTCCAGTGGACCGGGAGGCTAGGTGACAGTCTCCATACAGGCAGCCAGTGAGGCCTTCATATCTGTCAAAAATGTCTCTTATTTCTGGGTACAGAAAGTGAAATACTTGAAAATAAAATAAGCGCAATACATACATATGGGAATATTTCAAATAATTAACAATTAGGTAAATTTTGAAATGATATAACTTGGAAGAGAACTTGTGAGAGCACAGAGCTGGAGAAGGATAGGAATGTTTCTTTGTTTATGTGGAATTCCCCGAAAAGGTGCAGTTGATGCTTAAAATACAATCCCTTTGGTTTGGTCAGCTTCTTCTTGGCCATTACTGCAAGGGCAGGGAGCTGATGATCCTCCTGGAAACCTCCTAAAAAGAGCAATGCATAGATTTTAAAATAAACAAGCTGGTCAGATTAGGAGAGAAAATTTTCCAGGAGCTGGTCCATGAGACTTCTCTCTAACAAGAACATTGAACTCAGCTGGGTTCCTTATCAAAAGTCAACCTGCAGCCAGTAAGTGATCAGCCCAGGAAGAGCCAAGTCACCCACCCTTTCCCCATTGAATTTCAAACTACTTTCATGACATTAATGGGTTTTTTAACCTAGAACTTCTCACTAGTAATGCAAATGTACTGCCTGCCCAGGCACAAATCACCACATTTCTGAGTTTGGGGTGTGTGTGTGTGTGTATGTGTGTAGCTTGTCTTTGAAGGAATGCACATACATGGTGGGGCTGGGGATTCTTGCTGAGCACAGTCTGTGAACTGGACATCACTTGTGCTGAAGGATCTAGAAACACCACTGTCCGCTCGAGTCCAAGGAGGCAGAAAGCACCCCCTTCCCTTCTGTCTCAGGTTTTGGTTGAACTTAAAGCAAATGCAGCAGAGCTGAGGGCATCTGAGTCCCCCCTCCCTCTTTAGCAACAGAATGTGTGACACGAAGTCCACCCTAGCAGAGGCCAAGGCCACGGATGGGGGTGACTTATAACAAAGTAGAAGAACAAGAAACAGATGACAGAGTTCGGGAGGTGAGAAAGTGTGACCAAAGACTTTCCCCTCCCCCACCGACTCAGCGAGGGGTCTGTCATAGACCCTCAGCCTCGCAGGAGGGCAGGACGGGGCCCTGTGAGTGATCCATCTCTGCTGCCGCCAGAACCTTCCATGGAGTGTGCTCATGTGTGGACGAGAAGTTCAGCCTGCAAAGGATGCTTAAATTGGATTTGGTGAACTTTACCCCAGTTTGAAACCGTTCAAGATTCTTCAAGTATTTCTAAATATTTGCAGTGACCTCAGATCAGGGGTGTGTGGGGGGTGAGGCTGAGGGAGAACTCACAGGCAGTTACAGTAAACCAGGATAGTGCCATTTCCTAATATTGTGTGTCTGTGCACGTGCATGGTCATCTTTCCCTTCTTAAGAGAGTATTACAATCTTTGGAGAATAAACACTCAACTTCAAAAATCCGTGTAGGGGCCGACCCCGTGGCGCACTCGGGAGAGTGCAGC
>NW_007731716.1:147839-151292 GCF_000696425.1 Galeopterus variegatus
TCCGTGTAGTAGTTCATACTTTTCAGATCTGTCTGCACAGAGAATCGGTGTACTACCACTGACACACGTGTGTGACTGCTGTCGAACACACTGAAACGTGGACAGTGTTTGTGGACGGATGCATTAAAGTCCTGGGAGGGAGCAGTTGCAGGCATGCTAGGATATATTAGAAGAAACACAAATGACATGTAATGGTAATGATTTTATAAAAACAGAGAAAATATCTAGAGGCATGGGAAAGACTAGAAGAACCACAAATGGGAAAAGATGCATACTTCTCAAAGTTGAAGAGCAATATATTTGTAATGATCCTTTTTTAAAGTACAGTTTTGATGTCATTAAAGTGCATGCCTTTGAATTTCCAACACCGTTTAGACCTGTGGTGCATGTGAAAGTATCTGAAGCGTTTATGCGTTATGTAGACTTTGTCTGGTTTTGGACGTGCTGTTTGAACCTGGAAGCAAAATGATGACTGCTTCTAATGGCACTCATGGGACTCCCCTGCAAATGCTGTCATTTATGTCCCAAGATNTGCGTTAGTGATCTATCTTGCAACTACCTTGGAACACAATCATGGGGCAATTTATTTTAAACGATAGAATCGTGCTTGTATTTTCATGCAGAGAAGGAATGACATGGCTATAACAGAGAAATAAACTGTACAAACTATGTGTGACTTTCAGGTGCTAGTGCAACATCACAGGACATGAGGAGAAACTCCAAGACATCCAGAGGGGTTTTCTGTAGAAGCAAACCGGCTAGAAGGTATGCCTTGTATTTTGCCAAACACAGAATGAGAGTGTTAGTTATTTATTCTCCACGGTCAAAATAGCAATGAAGGCTTCACTGGCTAAAGAAGAGGCCGTCCTGCTGCATACTGGACAGGACAAAGACTCAGGCATTCTTTATGATCTTGCCAAGAGACTGAAGACTGAGCTTGAGGTTCTGCACAGGCAGTAAGTGCAGGCTAAGGCAGAGTTGCAAACAGCTGCTTGAGCGCTGAAGACACCCTCCAGCATACACTGACAGCCTCTGGGCAAAGGCTCAGAAAAGTCACTAAAGAAACAATAGCAGCATCAGTAGTTAGTTCTCAATCAGCAGAATAAGCAGTGGAGTTGGAAATTTTAAATGGCACTTAATCCAATGCTTTTGTCTTCAGTACGAGTTTTGATCATGACTCTGCTGAGGTTCCATAAATTCTGTGCACCAAGCTGAACACCGAGGTTGCACGGTGAATACACCATTTTGGAGGGGGTGAGAAGCTGTCCGGTTTCCTTATCGTGGTCTCTGGTTCAGCTGCATCCTACTCCCCACTCTGAACTAAGGGTTCTCCAGACTCACGCAAACCGCAAGCCCGAAAGAGCTGTTCTTTGCTAATGAGTGCACTTCGCTCTATCTGAGAGGCTCTGTGGAATAGAGAACGATAACACACATGCAAAATAAATAATTCTAATATCACAAAAGAGTAGAACGCATGCCGTAGTTTGTCACAGTTGTTATCTCCAGGAAGATCCCATACGTGGAAAACGAGGGAGATGAATTCATTGTGATTACATTCCATCAGGCATATAAAAAGCAGCTCAGACGAGAGTCATTTCCTTCCCTGAAGCAATTCGAACTGGAGCCAAGTAGAAACCAGTCTCTACACGGGGGATTAGCATGTTGGTTCATCCCACAAGAAGAGAAACCATCCTCGGTGTGAATGTCAGCATTCGGCTACTGTCAGAAAGTAAAGAAAGTTCCAATAAGGGTAAAAGGTCAGGATTCACTTATGAAAAGTTAAAATTATTCCAAGGGAAAGTCAGAGCCTTGCTCTTCTAACCCAGAGACATGGTTCATGAAGTTCGGGGAGCTGTGGCCTGCTACAGCTTTCCTTTTTTCTGGAAACAGTGACCACAGAAAGGTCTAAGTGCATATACCAGAGTTAGAGAGACTTACCTGTGGCACAATGGGAGTTATCTTCATAGCAGCGTAATATCCATGTGCCTGGGAAGTGGATAAATAAATTGTGATTCTTGCAATACAAAATTACATAGCAGTAAAAACAAATGTGCTGTAGTTACACGTAACCACATAAGAGCATCTTAGAATCTGTGGGTGAGGCAAGTCCACTGGACTTTACCGAAGCGCTGAAGAGACAGAACTGATGAGGAGCAGGCACTGCCTGTTTCCTTCCTTTGTTCTCACCATCTAAACCTTAGATTGTGAGTTTCCTGGATACATGGACTGTTTTATGCAAACGCTATGTGTTCGAGCCCCAGAGGTGCTCTTCCATGTTGAAGTGGACTCTGTAATGGATACCTAGGTACAGCAAGGAGCTGAGGTCCTTGCACCCATGCTGATGCCTGATGGGCTAATCATCCAAGCCTGTTCTGAGGGATCTTCCTATTGGGTTTAATATAGAAAACTCAAAGAGCTAGGCCACCCCAGCTGAAAGCCAAATGTCTTGGTTTGGGTAATCTATAAACATAGAAATTAATTGCTCATAGTTTCAGAGACTGGGAAGTCCAAGATCAAGGCACCAGTAGACTTGGCGTCTTATGGGGACTTGTTCCCAGACAGAGCCTACTATGTGTCCCACATGGCAACAAGGGCAATTGAGCTTCCTCAGGTCTCTTCTCCAAGGGCACTAATGTCACTGCCCCCCTGACCTAATCACTTCCCAAAGGCCCCACCTCTGAACATGTTGTCCTGGAGATTAAGTAACAACATAGGAATTTGGGGGGTGGGGCACAAGTATTCAGACCATAGCACCAACTGAGGAAGTCGGTCACCAGCAGGGAAAAGGTTCCATTCACAGTTCAGTGAGATCGAGATCTATGGCCTCCAGAATGACTGGTCTGACACTGAAGGAGTGAACACTAAGGAGTGACGAGGCCTCAGTGAGAGAAGCAGAGAAGATAACTGGGAATGGGATCTGGAACACCAAGTGCCATGTTACTGTCAAGGACATGACGATGGAACAGAGAACACTTGTGGCCTAGCGAAGACGATGGTGGTCCCCAAGAGGAACCTTGACCAAGCAGTGCTTGCACCTTGGAGATGGGCAGACTTAGGGGCCTGTGGATTTTGTTCTCAAGCCAGAGATTATGATAACTCTTTTCTACCCTTTTGGATTCAGGTAAAGGCACATGTTTCATTTTCACTGACAGTTACCACTTGTTGAGTGATAACTCTCTAGCTAAGTGCTTCCCATGCTCTGAATGAATGAATGAATGAATGGATGGATGGATGGTACAAAACAATGGTTAATCATTATCAATGACTAAACCAAAATCACAATTTGAGGTAGAATTCTAGTCAAAGTTAAGTGATCTTGTTTTTCTGATTCTCAAAGGGCATTATCCAGACCAAATGCCTCCTGCATGTGATATCTTCAACATAATAATAGTAGGCCGGCCTGGTGGCGCACTGCTACAGTGCGCCGCTTGGGAGCGCGGTGGCGCTCCCGCC
>NW_007731717.1:0-18269 GCF_000696425.1 Galeopterus variegatus
TTTTTATATACCCATTGGCCATTTGTATATACCCATTTTATATACCCATTGGCCATCTTTGTAAAAATGTCAGTTTAAGTCCTTTGTCCACTTTTTAATTGGGTTGTTCGTTTTTTGCTATTGATTTGTTGGCACTCCCGTGTACTTTGGAAATTAACCCCTTATAAAAAGGGTGATGAGAATACATAACTGGGAAAGGATAGTCTCTTCAACAAATGGTGTTGGGAAAACTGGAAATTCACATGCAAAAAAATAAAATTGGACCCCTACCTTACACCATGCGTAAAATTCAACACAAAATAAATTAGAGACTTAAATGTAAGACCTGAAACTGTAGAACTCCTTGAAGAAAAAACAGGGGAAAAGTTTCTTTATGATGGTCTTGGCAATGATTTCATGGATTTGACCACCAAAGTCACAGGTAGCAAAAGCAAAAATAGACTAGTGGGACTACATCAAACTGAAAAGCTTCTGCACAGCAAAGAAAACCATCTACAGAATGGAAAGGCTACCTACAAAACGGGAGTAAATAGTTGTGAACCATATACAAGGGTACTTGAAAAAATTCATGGAAAAATAGAATTAAAAGATACTATGGATATTTCTATGAGCCTTTTGAAGACTCCTCATATCTGAACTCTCTGTTAAAGCAGTTAGTTTACCTTTACTCTCACTAAAACATCATTTAATTCTTTTTATAATTCTACAGAAACATACATCACATACTAGGAATTTGGACACTGATATCTTTTAAAAGAAAACTAGTATTTTTCAATAGTACTGTTTATTCAGTAAGTGCCCCTGCCCCCTTTTTATATATCAACAGGGACTCATGATGCTAAAAATAGCTGACTTTTATAAGAAGACTTGCAAAACATATTTCAGCTTACAAAATATATTTTTCCAAATGTTTGCCAATAAGAAATATAAAATACTTTACAAGAAAATGCATATTATTTTTTGAAGAGAGACAAATATTCTACATTGTAATTTTGAGCTGTCAAGGTCACAGAGTCTATGAGAATTACAGCATCTTTACTGTCAAGTCCTTTTGAAAATCATTTTTTGGCTTCATAGAAGTTATGAATTGATTGGTTTGTAGAAATTTTGTATTGATAAGAAATGAAAAAGGTTAAGTTCTCAGAATTCTCTGAGAACATTTCTTAAATACCAGCAAGGAGAAAAACCTTCTGAAGACTGAAAACATGACTTGGGGTATAGAAACGTCAGTTATTCATCCCTACATAGGCTAATACATCGACCACCTTTCCACTCCAGTGGCTCTGGAGACATCACAGCATCTCACTTAGAGAAAATAGAACTCAAGCCAAGCCACAACTTCAGGGGGCAGAGAGAACAGATGCCCACATGGAAAGATATTAAAATCATAGCAAATGTAAGAGTCAATTTCTGACATTTATTTAGTAGAATTAGAGTAAAGTATCAAATTAAAATAAAAAGGGAAATAATGGAAAGTAAAGTTGGGAGAGGGCAATTTTGAATAAAGACTTTTGGACTAGAAATGAGCAGATGTAGCTTTATCACTAGACCAACCATTGTGAGATCTTGGACTGATACCTTTGTTTCTGTTTTTAATTTTTGCCAGCTCTTTGTACTTTTCTTTCAAAATATTCCTTTTATTTTTAAGCACCCTATTTTTGTTTTATGGTGTCAGAACCATAAACACAGTGAATCACAGATTACAGAGCCAGGATCTGAGATATAAGGCAGTGTGCAAAGGCAGGAGTCCCTGTTGTTGAAGCACATTCTGGAAGATTCTAGCCAAGGTACAGTCAGAGATCCAGGATCTGTTGACCAAACCATTAATTTTATAATCAGAAAAATGAAGGTATTTCCAGTTTAAAATAGAATTGACAAATGAGAAAAAATTAACCTAATTCTAGAAAAATAAATGCATGAGCTGTAGAAAGACCATAAACAAACTTTTTAAAATTAAAAGGAGATATTGGAAGTTTCAATGAGTTGCATAGAATATAAAAAGCATAATAACTTTCTGTGGGAAAACCTTCAGAAATAAACAGTGTTAGGGATTTATAATACTCTGATTTTTTTTTGTCTTGCTGAGAGAATTAAAGACATCCAAATCAAATTTCATAAGGTATTTGAAGCGTCTTAGAGGTCTGACTGCTGATGCTTTAAGTCAGGCAAAAACTCACAGTTGAGTTGTTTGCGAGCTGTTTGTTTGACATTCGTGTTAGCACATGGTCTACGCATGCATACGCCTCTTGTCAGGGGAAGCAGTGAGTGGAAAAAGACTGCTAGCAGCGTCACCTCTCATGACCATGGCACCCTTCATAACAGCCTGCAACCAGCAGCCGACTAGAGCAGCGGACAGGCCTCACGGTGCACTAAGCACATAGACGACCTATATGTAAAACCTGAGAAAAATTCTGTGGAATTTCCTATGTTTGCATCTTTCTTCTCCGCTAAGTAGGAGGGTTTCAGTGCCTTTTCCTCTGTGTGTTTTATTTGTGGCTGGGACCTAAAAGTTGCCAGTTCAGGAAACAGAAATGGAACCATATTGCTGCCCTGGGAATTCTGGGGAGCACCAGTCTGGCCACATTCCCCATTTTCAAGTTGACGCACAACTTGGCATTAGGAACTGGGAGGGCAGGACAAGTCTCTTTCTCTGCAAATTTCCCCTTTAGGCCCACTTAGATAATGCTGATTTTTGTGACTCTGAACATCATCTTGCCAATCACATTTTCAAATGGCCTTGAATGTAGCTTTCTATCTGACATTTGGGAGACTTTTCTTACATATTTTTGTAGGAATTTAGGACTTAATTTATTATAGGTTAGTGGTTTAAGCGTATTAATCTATCTTATTACCAATAATATAAAATTTCTAAAAAGAATATGTTTATTTAAAAAATTGTCAGTGTGTTGAAACACCTATTATGTAGGACCTTTTTTTTCCCCTTTCTTTTTTTGCAAGTTCAAGGATGCCCATCTCAGACTGGTGAGGGCGGAAGAGATTTATCAGCTCCAAGATTCAAGACCTGGGGGTCTCTGCCCCAGACACACACGTGCCTGAGTGAAGGGGAAGCTTTCCTCATCTTCCTCGTCTCTAGTTTCCCACTGTGCTCTGTGTATTGTTTTCTGTTATCGACAGCCTTCCCCACTTAGGGACACTAGGACTATGCAGTGTCCCCAGGAGCTACACCCTCTTCCTGCCTGCTGGAGAAAGACGTGCCTAGTTCTCCAGCAAAGACCTGAACTCGAACCACATTTTCTGCTCCTGAACTGTCCACAGACACCTTGACTCTATTATCATAAGAATGTGGGAGGCATGATCAGCTGGGCAGGCAAAGGCAGACGTCCATGTCACAAGGCAATGGGAGGTTTGATGTTTATAAATATCTTCTTACTCATGAAGATATTACACCAATACGTTTAATTTAAAAATACTCTATGTTTTCTTATCCAAAAACATGCCTATGCATCCGTATTTGTATGTTGGGCATAAAGAACATACATTTGAAGAAAAAGAGCAGGTGGGATTGTAATAGTGCTACTTCACATGAGCTCAATGCTTTATATTTTATTAAGATTCCTTCTGCATAATTTCCTGTTAGCTCCAAAATAACCTCCTGATTGGGCATTATAGTAGATAATAGTTTCTTCCTCTCTATTTTACAAACGAACCAGCAAACCAAACTGATTTGAGCCTATCCCAGACCCTCACTTAGGATATGACTGAACTAAAATCTTCTGGCACTTAACACAGATGTTTCCACCTGCCAAACTCAAATTGCAAATAGACAAATTTGGAATTTTTATAGTAGGTGAAATACATCTTTAGAATATTGGCAATTTCTTCTGTCTAAATGGCTTCAAACTCAAAACATTTAATTTAGCTATGTTGAAAAGTTTATACATATGATTTATATTTAAGCAAACGGCTAAGTCTGATCATTGTTTTTAAATGCTATGTGCACGTATCTACTTGTCTACCACTAATTCATAAGTGTTTGAAAAATACGCAAGCCTCAGAGTGTGCAGAAGGTCAAGACTGAAGGAAGGAAGGGGTCAATACTAGTTCTAAATGTTAAGAAATTGATGAGTTCAGAAAAAACAAATGTTAACGATTAATCATGCCTAGAGTTATATTACTAAATATCCAAAAAATTAATAGAGCAAAAATGATTGATTCGTGTGTTAAAGTTATAGACTATTTTGTTGAAGTAACATTTCTAAGGGAAATTATTTAAGATATACCCATATATGTTGAAAATTCCTTGAATAATTGATTTCTTATGTGTCTTTGGGAGATGTGAGAAAAAATTCCTTAGAATATTTATAAACATTTATACCACATCTTTGGGCTATGTCTTTAAGGACCACAAACCATCTTATTTTCCTTACTGAGCTTCCTCCCCAGGCCCCAATACTCCAGGGGCCAGCTCCTCTCTTGCTTTTGATTTCTTTGTGTTAAAGGAGCTGAAGCCCTGGAGAGCCCACCTTGTCCTGCAGAAGGACTGCAATATTGTGGTCTGTGCTCCCAGGCGATGAAGTGGACAGACGCAGGTGCTCCAGCTCCACCTCCTCAGCCCAGGGTTCTCAGCCCCAGGCAGCCTGAGGGTTCTCTCCATGCTTTGTCCCATGAAAATGTGACTGGTAGTTACAGCAGACCATTTGGCCCTCTTACGAAAAAATATGGCTGGAGAGAAAATGCAGATTTTTGCCATTTGAAAGTAGCTGGACATGGCATTTGCTCAGAGTGACGATGTATCATTTCCTCCTTCCTCCAGGAGAGAGAGAAGCTGTTGGGAATTGGCAAAAGAGCCAAAGGAGGTGGAGGAGGGAAGGTGAAAGACAGGCAAAGGGGAGCTGTGGAGAGGTCCATGTGAAGGCAGACTTGCTTTTAGTTCTGAAAGACTCTTCTGCCCTTGGATTTAGGGAGCCCTGAATTGTGGAGCTAGAACTGATATCAAACAAAGAAATGAGCTGCTTTAAGCCTGGAGGGAGTCCAGTGAGGCTTTTTGCCTAATTGTACAGTTTTCAGCTCCATAGACAGAATAATGCTGAAGAATCCAATGCTCAGGGGTGTGTGTGCATGTGTGTGTGAAAGAGAGAGAGACACACAGGATGTTAAGGGAACAAGTGCATTTTTCTTGAACCAAGACAAAATGTTTTCCAGCTTTTTGGAGGTAATTTTGTAGCATTGCTAATATGGTGCTTTTACATTTTAGCTAGCTCAAAAGGCTCCTGCTGAAATAGCTCTATTTTCCCAGGACAAGCGGTTAAGCTTACACAGAGGGTAGAACATTGTTTTCTAACTAATTGGCAGTTAACACACCTGGAAATAGCAAATAACACCATTACTAAACTAACAGAACTGCCCGTTTTTATTTCCAACCACGACGTGTTGTTCATGGCACTCATTGAATATGAGGTGCTTAAACATCCGTGAAATTTGATGAGAAGGACCTTTACGAAAATAACATATTTTAACATTATAAAAATATTTTTAGTAGACTACTTTGAAGGCCTTCGTGTGTGTGTGTGCATGAGTCTATATGAACTCTCATTGTGACAATACTTTTAAAAAAGTGTAGATATAGCAAATGTGATTATAATACCAATGTGGGATAAGTGCGTGTGTGTTTGTGTGTATGTGTATCTGTGTGTGTGTGCGTGTGTGTGTGTGCAGGGGATTATATGTTTATAGGATATGATACCAGGGATGAGGATAAGCTTTTTATCTGAAAAAATAGTCCAGTCTATATAATATGGCTAAAACCAGAAGAACTTGGAAATGGTCAAAAAGGGAGAAAAAAATATTTGTAGGTAGGTGGGGTTAATGTCAACCTATAAGATAATATATATGATAACGCTTTGTGAACAAGATATATAAACTGTATTAATCCATTTTCTGTTGCTTATAACAGAGTACCTAAAACTGGGTAATTTATAAAGAAATAGAATTTATTGCTTACAGTTTTGGAGGGTGGGTAGTCCATGGTCCAGTGGGTGCATCTGGTGAGGGACTTCTTCTGGGTGGCAAGGGAAGGTGTCACATGTGAAAGAATGGCATGATCAAAAGAGCTAACCTGCTCTCTTGCTCGCTCTCCTTATAAAGCCATCAGAACCATGCCCACGACAGCCCATTAAACCATCAACGCATTACTCCAGGGACGGATCGACCCACTCATGAGGGCACAATCCTCAAATCCAGTCACCCCTTAGAGGCCCCACCTTCCAAAACCCTTCTGGGGGTTAAGGTCCAGCATGAGGTCAGCGAGAGGGGTGGGGGAGGTGGACACTCAAACCACAGCACAAACATTTGCTATTAGGAGAATTATATGTTATGGTTCGAAAAATAAGCTGAACTCTTATTTAAGAATGGTGAAAAATTAAATGAGCTGAGAAGACAAAATGAAATGAGGTCTAATGAGAGAAAATATATCACCTGAGTTATATTTTATGTATATATTTTATGTATATATTTTATGTATATATATATACATTTTTTTTTTTAAGGAAAGATCTAGAAATCTAAGACTGGTCTGGTGCAGGCAGAGAATTTGGAAGCCACACCCAACACTGACTGATTACATGGGCATGGTCAGAAACGTTCTCTAGTTGCTTCTGTCTGCTTTCTGTATCATTGCATTTTAATACAGAGTATGTTCATTAAAAGTCTTTTACACTGTTTACATTTTAAAGCTCATAATTTTATAACTTTCTGTTAGTTCAAAATATCAGTCTGTATCATTTGACTGACATTCCTCCCACATGCTCCCCCCTCCCCCCCCTCAGCCTCTGGTAACCTCCATTCTACTCTCTGTTTCTACAAGTTCAACTTTTTAATATTTCGCATATGAGTGAGATTATGCAGAATTTGTCTTTCTGTGCCTGGCTTATTTCATAGCATAATATCCTCCAGATTCATCCATGTTGTTGCAAATGACAGGATGCAACATTTCAGTTAGATGGGAGAAATAAGTTCAAGACATCGCTTGTACAACATGGTGACTATGGTTAATGACAATGTATGTGTTCTTGCAAATTGCTAAGAGAGTACATTTTAAAATGTTCTCAAAACATTTAAAATGATGGGTATGTGAGGTGATGCATATGTGAATTTGCTCGATTTAGCCATTCCACAATGTATACATATATCAAAACATGATGCACACAATACATATGAGTACAATTTTTTGTCAACTAAAAAGTAAAGAAAACAACAACAGACAAGCGAACACTGGTTTGTAACAGAAACCCAAGAAACGATGGCTTACAGTCACAAGGGGTTTTATTTCTCATGTGGTAAGTCCAGGGCTAGTGCAGTAGCTCGACAGTGTCTTCAAGAACAAGTACTTCTTTTGCTTTTCTGCCCATTGCCTTAAAAAGTGATTTTCCAATTTAAAAAAAAAATTTTTTTTAAAGTGATTTTCCTTCTCATGGACAGAAGAGGCTGCTCCACCCCCAAGCGTTTTATCTGCATTCCAGAAAGGACGAGACGGAGGGACAGAGGGACGGGGAGCAACATGGTTTCAAGGAAGTCTGGGAAATGTAGTTTCGTGCCTGGGCACACTGTGATACCAAACAAAATCAAGCCTGTAGGAAGAAAGAGGGTGAGAATGGATCATGTAAAGACGAAGAGCAGGGCTCACCACAACCCTGTCACCCAGAGACTCGCAAACCTCTTGATGTTCATATTTCATAGGATAAAGAGGGCATCATATGGATTCAAAATGCTACATAACCAGTTCTTTCTCTCTTAACATGATCACAAACATATTTTCCCATGCAAGCTACTCTTAAATATTTTACGTTAGCATTTTCAATGGCTATAATTTTTATTACCCAGTCCCAGTTTTGGAAATTTAGGTGGTTTCCAATGGTTACTGTTGAAAGCAACACTCTCTTTGCAGACATATTTTGTGTGCACTCGTGATTCGTTTCTTAAGATTTATTCCTGTGTGTGAAGTACTGGGTCAAAGCAAAGCATGTACTTCAGGATTCTGATGTTCTTTGACAAAGTTCTCTCCACCTGCGGTGTGTCAAATTGCCTATTTCCAAGCACAACAGCAGCTTTATAGGAATTCTGTTTTTAGTCTTTGACAGTTTTGTTGCTGAAAACCCTCTGGAACTTTGAATGATTCTGCCATGATGAGCACATTTAGTAGAATAAGGTGAGGCCCATTGTGTGAATGGTGTAAATCATCTCAACTTGGAGAACTGCTCGTGGGGCAGTGCCATGCTTGTGTGAAATAAAAGTGTAGTCAGTTGGTAAGTCCTTGTGTTAGTGACGGGGCATCAGTCCTTTCTCCAGGGACCCTTCTCCCCAGGTGATTTCTGGAGGTCTCTAGAGGGTATCTCTTGCAGGATACTCTAGGGTCACACTTCCATCTGCCTTCTGGACCTTTTGAGTCTGATAATCTTCCTTTAATAGCTTTTTCTTTCTCTTAACTTTTCCATTTCCATTTATAATACCTCAATCTCTCCACGTACCAGGACAAAAATGAATGAATAAAAATAAAAAAGCAAAAGTCAACAGCAATGAAACAAAAAATCTTCAGTGTTAATTATAATTACTTTTGAATCCCTCCTCTCCCTAAGTCCTGCTGATTATTCCTCTGAAGTAACTTTCACTTCTGTTCCCTTCTACTTCTGGATCCCATTTCCAGGTCTTTTAGCTGCACTTGCCTTTCACTGTGCTGTTTTGAGGATATGTGTGTGTGCTTCAGCTCTCACAGACTATACCTCCTCAAGGAAAGACAGAGGAGACAGGCATCCTTAAAGCACCTTGCAGAGCAGTGCCTTGGACATGAAGGGGGGTCAATACTACCCACTGTTTCAATAATCAAGTCATAGAAGGATGTCATGAACAGGTAGCTGCACCTGACATCCAACCACACTCATCCTTACACACTGTCGATTTTAGAATTTGTATTTTTAAAGAAAACTTAATTGCAGTAGAAGTTTAAACAACTTACAATCTTCAGGAAAATGATATCTTTGGCAAAATCAATATAGAACATTTCTATGCTTTAAAGTGATCATATTGGGCCGGCCCGGTGGTGCACTGGAGAATGCGCTGCTTGGGAGCGCCATGGCGCTCCCGCCGAGGGTTCGGATCCCATGTGGAGACCGGTTCCCGCTCACTGGCTGAGCGAGGTGCGGGCGCAGCACCGAGGGTTGCGATTCCGTTGCCGGTCAGTAAAAAAAGACAAAAAGGAAAAAAAAAAAAAGTGATCATATCAAAATATGTTTTGATATTGCCTCTCAATTTTTTGTCACCTTGTAATTTTTCTCCTGGATTCAAGGTAACACTATTGATGTGAATTAAAAACTTTTTATCTTCATAAAATAAAAAAGCAGAAAAAAATTGCATTCACAACTTTATTCCAACAACTACTTGGCACCTCAGACTGTGATGCATTGGGGTGCATCCCTCCCTGTTGTCTCTTTCAAGAGTAAAATCTTTGGGCTTTGGCTTCCATATTCTCTTCGGAAAAAAGTGGAATTCTTGGGACAGCATGCACTTTGTAAACCTCAGTCATATGATCATTTATGGTCCTCTATGAATTTCTCAGTCATAGAAAACTTCTAGATTTACCTGCAAACATCTCATTTTAACTTTCTTCCTAGACAGGGGCACACCGTTTGCTGTATTATAAAACTCTTGATGTCTTTACAATTCTATGAATCCCAACTGGACCTGTGTTTTTTCCTAATGTTTTGCATGAACAAAGCTTGAACTGTCTTTAGAGCTGATCTAGTTACAGCCCTTTCATCGCATCCTTGAGGAAACTGAGGCAGGAGTGGCAAAGTGACTTTCCAGGTTGCAGATCTTGCTGGGGTGGGGATCTCCATCTTCTTACATTCAGCTGAATGCTCTTTTGTCTCCTGCACACAGAATCCTACCATGGGTTAGGTAAATGCACTCAAGAGAGTGCGTTTGTTCTAACACATTGTAGCAGCCCATGTGTGAGGGTCTATGGGGCTTTCTCCCTCCTGCCAGTGTCACGTAGGTTCTTAAGCACCCCTCACCCCAGTTTGGCCAAACAAAGGGAATGCAGTGCCCTGTGAAGTCTCAGATGCCCATTGTCGTGACCCTTGCTTGGCACTGTCTTTGTTCTTCAACCAGCTTCCTACAGACAAGCTGGGTCTTCCAGCTGAATTAAGGAGAAGTATCAAAATACCTGTCTCCTTGGGTTGTGTATAAGTGCTCAGTTTCATGGAGCTCTGTTGCACTTGATGCTGGTTTGGGCTTATTACGGAGAGCCAGGAGTGCTGAAATAAAGACATGTCATCAGTAAAAGCCAGTAGGCTTGGCCAATTGTGTTTTATCAACAAAGCAGAGAGCAAATCCGCAGTGCACAATTGTGTATTATGACAAGCAAAAAATAACAGCTTTTTTTTTTTATGTTCTGGAAGAATATTCTCTCTAAATGCAAGGGAACCATTCACAGACTGCTATTGCCCCACTGAGAACGGAGGCCGGGATTAAAAGCATTTCTGAGGATCCTGGAGGTAACCTTTCCATATTCAGAAGCCACTGAGGGGGATCAGCCAGGAGCGAAGCATTGTTGTGGGAGGTGTTTGGGATTCAATGATGATCAAAGTTTCCTCTCTCCAGGAGCTCATGATTCACTATGTGTTGATGTAAGGATACAAGGAGACACTTGATGAGTTCCAAAAGAGTGGTAAAAATGAAAACCTAATGCAGAGAAGGAGCAGCCAGCTTCCCAGGGCGGGTGTAGAAGTAAGATCTTTCTTTATATATTTTGAGTTCAGCAAAGTGGTATTAGAAGGAGCTAACTCCGCACCATGTGCTTTCCTGCGACTCAAGCAGGGGACAGAAGTTTCACTTCTTGTGGATCCTAATTTCAACCATGGATTTCATCACAGTTCCCGAAAATCATTGCTTCTTCTCACATGGCAGGTCCTGTGTGCACCTGCGCATTACAATAAAGCGAAGTAAATAAAAATTGATTCTTATAATGAAGGGAGTTTATCATACTTTAAGAGGTTTTAAAACTTTATGAAAGCTTATGAATGTGACGTATTTAAAGTCGATTTTTAAAATAATAACTTTGATCCTGGTCTCTTCACCTTCAAAAATAAGTTAACCTGTCCCAGTCTCCTATGATGATCTCTACTGCATTTCCTTTGGGAACACCCATTGCCTTATATCCCAGGACAGCATTACTGCAGAATTTAGAAATGAAAGAGCTACAAAGGCAGCTTTAGCCTGAAGACATTTTCTCTACATTTAATGTCTACTGTTTCCTCTTTTAGACTGTTCTTTATGGAAGAAGAGATTTGCTCTTTCTCATTCTTATACCTATTACCTCTAACATGGTTTGTGGCACATAACAAGTCTTCTCTGACAACTAGTCTAAAAATAAATAAGAAATGATTAAGTGAATAAATAACACGAGAATATTCATCTTTTCCATTTTAATAATGAACAATTCCATGTATTGAAATCATGTTATAAAAATTCCTAACCCCACATAACTTTTTGTGACAACTTCTCTAATGTAACACATTACAGACACACAAGAGAATTCACTAGCAATGGCTCCAGGAGAGGGCAGTGTCCCAACTTTTGTAGATAAGCTAATGATATTTTAAATCTCAGGGTTTTTGTTTAATTAAAGGAAAAGAAAATGGGTAGCAGGAAACCTGTGAAACTTCAGAGGACCGGAAAACCTGTTAACTCATGTGTTAAGGAGAATAGATCTACACAACAATGAAGCAGGTAACAGTGGTGGTTTGTTTCTCCCACAGTGAAGATAACAACATGGAAAGATGTTTTTGTTGTTCATAAAAGGGAGGATGCTATGAGGCATTAGAGAAAAACTTCTCATCACACATCTTGGGAAATTAAATGCCCAGGCTCCCCTAATGCCAAGGACATCCATTGTCACCAACCTGATTAGACACCTCAGGTATTCAGCCAGATCTATTTTTATATCACTGCTTCTAGTAAATTATGATTTAGTGAAATGAAGTTGGCTTTAACAGAACCCATAAGAACCATAATTTTGGCACAGCATTAATATTTACCCCCTGAAATTTACTTTGAAAAAGTCTGTGTCTCAAACTATACAGCCAGTAAAGGATTAATATTCAGAATATACAAAAAGTCAACTTAACAGTAAAAAAAAAAAAAAAAACCCAAATAATCTGATTAAAAAATAGGCAAAGGAGCTGAACAGACATTTCTCAAAGGAAGACATAAAAATGTACCAACAGGTACATTAAAAAATGTTTAACATCACTAATCATCAGGGAAATGCAGTCAAAATCACATTGAGCTATCATCTCAGCCCAGTTAGACTGACTATTATCAAAAAGACAAAGAATAACAAATGCCGGTGAGGATGAGGAGAAAGGGGACCCTCCTGCACTGTTGGTGGGACAGTAAATTATTGCAGCCATTATGGAAAATGCTACGGAGTTTTCTCAAACAACTACAGACAGAACTACCATATGATCCAGCAATCTCACTACTGGGTATATACCCAAAGGAATGGAAATCATCACATTGAAGGGATGACTGCACTCCCATGTTTATCACAGCTGTATTTACAAAAGCCAAGATATGGCACCAACCTAAATGTCCATTGATGGAAGACTAAATAAGTAAAATGTGGTATATATACACAATGGAATACTACTCAGCCATAAAAGAATGAAAATTTGCCATCTGCAGCAACATGGATGAACTTAGAGAAAATTATGTTGAGTGAAATAAGTTGGGTCTGGAAAGAGAAATACTTTGTATCCTTACTCATAAGTGGGAGCAGAAAAAGAACGAATGAAGGAAACAACAATTGCAATGATATGGAGAACTTTCAGAAGAGGAGAATAGAACGGTGGTTACTAGAGATGGGAAAGGGGAAGGGGGAGGGGGATTAAGGAGGCATCGGTTAGTGGACACAAATAATGATTATGTTTTGCAATGATGAATATACTAATGATCCTGATTTGATCATCACATATTATGCACAAATACTAATAGTCAACTCTGTACCCCACGAATATGTATAATCAATAATGTTTCAGTAAAAATAAAAAAAGAGTCTGTGTCTTATGTTTTCATCTGTGAAAATGCATATTTGACAGCTCAAGTGAGGAAATCCAGTCTCCGTGTATGTGAAGTCAGTGGATTAGAGAGAAATCTGTTAGATTTCTGTCTCTGTTAGACATTCAAAAAATCTGTTAGAAATCTGTTAGAAATCTATCTCTCCCAGACATTTAAAAGATGTAAACCATGAAAATCAGCTTACAAGTAATAATAGTAATAGCAATTTGTGATAACTGCGTCAAATAGGGAAATTTATTTGGTAAACCTGGTTGCAGGCAAAAGAACATAATGACAAAATTGAGCAATGATTTCCATAACATTAATTTGCCCACAGAAATAAGATAAGCCAAAGGGCAGCCACTGCAATTGTGGTGAGCAGATAGTGGCCTCCAAAGATATCCACATCTGTATCCCCCAAATCTGTAATTTGTTATGTTATGTGGCAAGGGAAAATTAAAGTTGTAGATGAAATTAAGTTTGCTAACCAGCAGGCCTTAAAATGAGATCATCCCGGGTTATTTGGGTGGATCCAGTGAAATCACCAGTGTCATTAAATGTGGAAGAGAGAGGCAGAAGAGGACATGAGAGTCAGAGGCAGGTGTTAAGATGACAGGCAGCTGTCTTTAAAGATGGAGGAAGGGGCCACGAGCCAAGGAATGCAGGTGGCCTCTAGAAACTGGGAAAGGCAAGAAATGGATTCTCCCCTGGAGCTTCTAAAAGGAAGGCAGCCCGGCCAACACCCTGATTTCAGTCTGCTGAGACCCATTTTAGACTTCTGACCTCTAGAACTGTAAGATAATAAATTGGTGTTGTTTTAAGCCACTAAGTTTGGGGAGATTTGTTATGAAAACAACAGGAAACTCATACAAATAAATTTTAATGTAATTATAGAATGTATGTACAATACTGCCTTTAAATAAAATAAGAAGGTGGGCCGACCCCGTGGCTCACTCGGGAGAGTGCGGTGCTGGGAGTGCCGAAGCCGCGGGTTCGGATCCTATATAGGGATGGCCGGTGCGCTCACTGGCTGAGCGCAGTGAGGGCGACACCAAGCCAAGGGTTACAATCCCCTTACCGGTCACAAAAATAAATAAATAAAAAATAAAAAATAAATAAAATAAGAAGGAGCAGACTAGAGTTAATTTTTAGCCACAACTTCTAATTTCTGGTCAATGCTGAAATGACTCAGGATTGTGTCAGGAATGGACATACTCACTTCTGAAGGGAAGACTGTGTGTGCAGTGGTGGGGCCTCACTGCAGTGAGTATACAAAGGGGCTCCCGCTGCTAACTTGCAAAAGTAGAGGCTGATTAAATCTTAAGGTTGGGAGAACATGAGAATATGTATATGAGAAAACATTTAAGTAAAGCAAATCCTAATGAAAAATTATGTTGAAAATCCAAAGTGTGGGGAATATCTACGGTTAGTTACTGACATGGAATTAAATAGAAAAACACATTCACAGAAGTTGCTAAAGGAAAAGATCAAGTCAAAGTAGGGATAGAATAAGTTTACTTGTGTAATTCTCTAGCAAAAATGAAAGGTGGGGTGAGGGTAAGCCATACCTTAGATTCTTGTCCTGCCCTCCGGAGACTGGCTCTCTCAGGTCTGATTCCTGCCATGTGGGGGGCCTCTGCTTTCCTCTGAGATAGATGAGCATGTTGTTTTTAGCTGAAAGCCCAAGCACAAGGGAGAACGTTTTCAGCTTTCGGTGCGTATATCTTTTCTGTGTGTACGGACTGCCTTCACATTTGGGGCACTTCACAGGGCTTTTGAGTGCCCTTTTGACCAGAAATCTAATCTTACCAGAAATGATGACTGTTCTGTGGGCTGTCAGGCAGAGAAAGAAATAGCTTTTTGAAGAGAACTTGAAGAGCGTTTTCTATGGTTGATTAAATTAGGAAAGAGATTTCTTGCTCTTTTGATTTTAAGAATGCATGCAGAATGAAAAGACCTGAAGAGTCAGCAAGGCCATTTTATCAAAACTCTTCTCCAACTAAACTGGATAGTAAAGGAAATAAAGCCGTAAACGGTGCAATCCAGTTTTATATGTTGGAAGGAATGAGACGATGTTTTCTCACATGTGGATATAGAAGCACAATAATGCAAATCTGTGTGTGAGTTTGTTGCGGCATATTGCTACCATGAATTTATATAAATATGATAATAAAGAGTTTTGTTAGTTTTGGAAATTACTATTATTATTTCTCTGAAAATGTTCAAATAGTATTTAAGCTTTGAGAAGTGTGGCATAATTTAACAGCATAACTGTTAACCAGGTGGCCTAGGTGATTGTTCCATTTCTAGCTCTACTTAGCTGTGTGATCTGAAACAATGCAAGCAATCTTTTGTTATTTAAATTTTATCATGCTGATGAAATGAATAATAGTCTCTAATATATGTCACAGGGATGTCGTCAGTCTGGATGCATAAGTTTGTTGAAAATTATACATCATAATCATATGCAGTAAGGAGTCATTAAACCTCAATTTCTTCATTTATAGATGCTATCTTTCCAAATACTGCCTTCTGTATCTATCCTAACTGAACTCTGCATATGAAAACCAGTTCACATTTTTACTTTTATCAAAATTTTCTTTCAAATATAAAAACGATAATGAATCTGTCCCTTTTTTAATGCTATCTTTTATGCTACCTTCCCCCCTTTACTTGGTAAACTTTTCAGACCGATGGGATAATTTTGTGTCCTCGGCGTACTTTGAAAAATGCTAAGCACATAGCAGATAATTAATAAATTGTCTAATTCAGTTAGCAGAATTAACAGCAGCTTTAGCAGCAGTGGTAATAGTTGCAACTGCATAGATATTTTGAGGAATCCCACCACTTCTAAGTTTGTTCCTGAATCTCTAAAAGTGCTTTTTAAACTGGGGAATCAGGAACAGGCTTTATTAAGTAGTCAACATTTCTGCAGTGTTTTGTTCATAGAGAAGTGATTATTTGTATGCAGCAGAATTGCAAAGAAGACTTTTCTGCTTCATACGTACTGAGTTACAAAGGTACAACTACCTATATTAAATTTCTTCATTTCCTCTAATTCAAGTTTACACATTTATAAGTAATACTAACATTGGATTTAATTAATAATGTTTAAGAGGAAAAACCCCAGAAGTTTATGGATGACTAAGTTAGGATTTTTGTTGGTTTTAGTTTCGAGAAATAGAAGTTAACCTGTTTAAATCCAGGATAAAGGATTTTTTTTAGGTGGCTATGGTTTGTATAATGAGATAAAGGGGAGACTGAATCAGCAGGTCTGTATCTTGAGAGATATCTCTGGGATGTGCTAGCCGTCTACTCAAGGATACCATTCCAGGCTATGTGAGGTGATCGATCTGGTTTGGTTCATATATATCCAGTGAGAGGAGGGGTCCTTGGAAAGCCATAACTAAAAGAAGGGCTGATGGATGGTGGACCACAAAAATGACCAAATGTCCTTTGCGATAATGGTCACATTTCAACAAAGAGAAGAAAAACTACCATGAAAGCAATCAAAATCATGTTTCTAATTTTTGTAGTTAAGTTTCCATTAAGTCATAGTGGATATCAGCATCAAAAGGAATTTCAAAAAGAAATTACATTCTGTCCAACAATGTAGTTTCTTGTGCTGCTCCCAAGGCAACAGGAAGGTGGTAAGAGATATTGTATATTTTACTATGAAATAAAAAAAAAAAAAGATTTCACAAACTGTACTTGGTAACATTTATTTAAATTGGCTTTGCTGGGCCGAGCCCGTGGCGCACTCGGGGAGTGCGGCGCTGGGAGCATAGCAGCACTCCCGCAGCGGGTTCGGATCCTATATAGGGATGACCGATGCGCTCACAGCGCTCACTGGCTGAGCACGGTGCAGCTGGTCTCAAAAAGGACAAAAAAATAAATAAATGAATAAATAAAAATAAATTGGCTTTGCTGAGACAGAAGACACATAGAGTAACAGCTACTCAAAGCACAAAGGGAAAGGGCTGAGGCCTAGAGTAGGAACATTCTAGGAAAGGACCAAGTGGCAGCTATTTTGTCTATTGAAATGTCTAGCTTTATGAATCAAGCCAAGGTAATATCATGTTAGAAAAATCAACAAATAGAAAGTATTGCTAAGTAAATCATGAAAAAGTTGTCCTTGGAAGAATCTGAAGAGAGAAGGGTCTAAGAGTCTACTTTCGTAGTCTACACCAGGGAAGAGCCGCTTTGGAGACAGAATGTCAAGAGTAGATTGAGGGCAGGGACCTGGTTTATTTTAACACTCTGATTTCAGAACAGTCGTTGGCAGATTGTAAGATACAATTAAAAATGCATTGAAAATGAATAAAAGAATTGATGGAAGATTGCAGAGAAGAAAAGAATCCGGTCCCATCACTGACACATGCCTCTGTTCAGCCTTGAACTTTTCCGGGACTAATTTTTAGACGATGGGGTTGACTTTGGTTGCCTCCGAAGTCTTTTTCAGAGAGGTGTAGTCAATGAGCAGCTGCATCACTATAACTCAGGACTTCTTCCCCAGCAGCTTTCTTAAATGCCACATAGCATCAGGCCCAGGCGAGTCTGAAGCAAGCTCACATAGCGAGGGGAACACAAAGCCTTCTTTCCTTTTCTCATCCAGGCATGGTTTCACTCTCCTTGACCTTCATTGTGGATAGAAAAGGATGGTGTGTTATTGAGTGAAGGCTTGAATTAGAATCCTTCCACACTGGACTTTTGAAAACTAGAAGTGGGTGACATGGACGTTCTGAGGCAAAGGGCTCTGTCCGGTAGTTGTAGGCCAGAACACCTCATGGTTCTAGTTAAGTGTGTTTGCATCTTTTTACTTCTTCTTAAGTCTGCAGAGAGTTGGCCACCTTTTCTCTTGAATATGGGTCACATTTCCCTATTTCTTTGTGATTCTAGTAATTTTGGATTGTTTCCAGATCATTGTGAATAATATGCTATGTTTTTCTTCTTTTTTTTTTTTTTTTTTCCTTTTTTTGTCTTTTTTCGTGACTGGTAACGGGATCACAACCCTCAGTGTCTCGTCTGCACCGCGCTCAACCAGTGAGTGGACCGGTCTCTATATGGGATCTGAACCCTTGGTGGGAGTGCCGCTGCACTCCCAAGTGCTGCACTCTACTGAGTGTGCCACCGGGCCGGCCCCTATGTTCTTCTGAAGGGTGTTGAGTTTTGCTTTAGCAGGTAGTTATCAGGCAGTT
>NW_007731717.1:18795-20460 GCF_000696425.1 Galeopterus variegatus
TTTTTTTTTTTTTTTTTTTTTTCCTTTTTTGGTCTTTTTTCGTGACTGGTAACGGGATCACAACCCTGAGTGTCTCGTCTGCACCGCGCTCAACCAGTGAGCGGACCGGTCTCTATATGGGATCTGAACCCTTGGTGGGAGTGCCGCTGCACTCCCAAGTGCTGCACTCTACTGAGTGTGCCACCGGGCTGGCCCCTATGTTCTTCTGAAGGGTGTTGAGTTTTGCTTTAGCAGGTAGTTATCAGGCAGTTTATTAGGCAGTCTCCTAAATAAAAAATGTGTAAAAAGAAAAATCACAGAGAAATTAGAGAGTACTTTGAGACAAAAATAGACATCCTCTTCCTTTTTTTGGTCTCTAGTAGTGACTCTCCTTGTGTCAATGCAGTTAAGTGTCTGGTGGGCCACCTGCATGGTGGCTGTGTCTACTGCTGTGGCATCGAGCTGCTTTTGTGACAGCCATGGCTATGGCAGTCGCTGTGGTGGGCTACTGGCATGGATGTGGTGTTTTTGGTGTGCCCCTTGCCTGGTTGTGGGTGGAAGGGGCAGCCCTCCTCTCCTGCCTCAGGACCCCAGGGATGCTCTGTTGCTTGCCTTAAACCAGGACACTTTTGGTACTAATGATGATTATACCAGGACAGTTGATGTAACCTGGGAATGTCTTGGGCAAGTGCAACATGTAATCATCCTGCTAATTAGGCTCTTTTCTATTTCTTCTCACCTACCTCCACTGAAGTAGGCAGGGGCCCTCAACCCAGCCTGTTTATCTCCTCTCCGGAACAGCTCTGGTTGGTTGGCCCTATCTGTGCAGCTGCTGAAACTTTCATTCTCTTACCTTTGTCATACTATGGCCTTTGGGGGCATGAGGTCAGAGTACACCTGCTATATACCTTCCTGTGATACTCTGTCTACAAAGCTCGTGCTAGCAAGAATTTCTCCCAGCAATGCAGTTCTTACTCATTTCCTAGACCAAAGAGGCAAAAAGTTTGTGTCTAATGCAATCCTACCTTTTAAAAAAATTTTTCTTCCCTAATCATTTACTGGAGACTATTGATGTATATTCATGTCTTTAATGTGAAAAATGTGATAGAAAGCATAGATTTCAGAACTCAAATTGAATCTATTATCCCCAGTGAGTCTTAGGGGCAGTTGCTGTGTGAGCTGCCTGGGGACCATTGCAGTTCCCAGTTGTGGATCTCTATTTACACAACCTCTTAATATTTTCCAACACTGGTATACACGATTCTTAGACATCATACTTTATAATCTAAGCAAAGAAAAATTGTTCTTTAATTTTGTCCCGTAAACATGTAGAAAATGGAATCCAATGTTTAAGTAGTTTGCATAAGTTAATTTCATTTAGGCATTCCTAATTTTTTACTTTTTAGTGACTGCAGATCCACTTTAGTAGAATAAAACAAAGCACTTTCACCTTTGAAAATATAGACTCTTATATAATAACAAACTTCAAAAATTGATCTAATTAGAATATCAATACTGACCAATTTTAATTCCACTACTGTTCTCTATGATTTCACAATTATGCTGTTTCATTCAAATTATTTTACTTCTTAGTCTTTTAAAAGGATAAGGGTTTAAAACCTATTGATTCAGAAGGTGCATTAAAAAGACCTCAAATTCTTCTTAACCAAGTAAACTTAAAAAAAA
>NW_007731717.1:20916-25489 GCF_000696425.1 Galeopterus variegatus
AAAAAAAATTCTTGCTTTCCTTAAACACATTTCTTTCTCTCTTTTAATAATTTTGACATTTATTTGTGCGTATTTATGGGGTACAGTGTGTTGTTTCAATATATGCATATACTGCACAGTGATTCACTTAGTGTAGATAGCACAACTTTGTACCCATTAATCCACCATTTCGCCTCCCCCAGCCCCTCCTCCGCTCCCAGCCTCTAGTAACCATTATTCTATTTTCTACTTCTATGAGAAGCACTTTTTTTTTTAACTTTCACATATGAGTGAGATCACGAAGTATTGGCCTTTCTGTGACTGGCTTACTTCACTTAACATGATGGTCTCTAGTTCCATCCATGTTGCTGCAAATGACAGTTATTTCACTTTTTTAAATAGCTGAATAGTATTCCATTATGTATATATGCCAGTTTTTTAATCCATTCGTCTGTTCAAGGCATTTAGGTTGATTCCATATCTTGGCTCTTGTAAATAATGTTGCAATGATCATGGGAGTGCAGATGTCTCTTCAATATACTTATTTCATTTTCTTTGGATATATACCCACAGGTGAGTTTGCTGGGTCATAGGGTAGTTGAATTTTTAGTTCTCTGAGAAGCCTCCATACTGTTTTCTACAATTGCTGTACCAATTTTCATTCCCGCTAACAATGCAGTAGAGCCCCTTTTCTCTGCATCCTTGCCAGCATTTGTTATTTCCTGTCTTTTTGGTAATAGCCCTTCTAACTGGAATGAGATGATATCTCGTTGTAGTTTTAATTTGCATTTCCCTGATGATTAGTGATGTTGAGCATTTTTTCATGTGTCTGTTGCCATTTGTATGTCTCGTTTTGAGAAATGTCTGTTCAGGCCCTTTGCTCATTTTTAAATTGGATTATTAGTTACTGTTGAATTGTTTGAGTTCCTTACATAACCCATAAGGTTTTGGTAAGTTGTTTTTCTGTTTTCATTTGTTTCACAAAATTGTTTAATTTCCTTCTTAATTTCTTCTTTGATCCATCGGTCATTCAGGTGCATGTTGTTTAGTCTCCATGTATTTGTATGGTTTTGAGAGTTTCTCTCATTATTTATTTCTAGTTTTATTCTGTGGTCAGAGAAGATATGATTGCAATTAAAAAAGTAAAAACTTCTCGACTTCTTTTCTGATCTAACATATGGTCAGTCCTGCAGAGTGTTGCATGTGCTGATGAGAAGAATGTGTATCCTGCAGCTGTTGGATGAAATGTTCTCAAAATGCCTGTAAGGTCCATTCGGTCTATAATGCAGTTTAAATTTAATGTTTCTTTGCTGATTTTCTGTTAAATGATCTATCTAATGCTGAAAAGAGATGTTGAAGTCCCCAACTGTAATTGTATTGGGGTTTATCTCTCTTTTTAGATTTAATCATATTTGTAGTTGATATTTAAATCAACCATAAGAAAAGCAATTAAGTGTCAGGAATAAGACAATAGCTTTCAATAACAACCCTAAATGCAAATGGATTCAATTCTTCACTCAAAATATACAGACTGGCTGATTAGATTAAAAAAATTACAGATAGAACTGCCATACAATCCAGCAATCCCACTGCTGGGCATGTACCCAGAGGAATAGAAATCATCATGTCAAAGGAGTACCTGCACTCCCATGTTTATTGCAGCTCTATTTAAATAGCCAAGAGTTGGAACCAACCTAAATGTCCATTATTGGATACCTGGATAAGGAAAATGTGATATATTTACACAATGGAATACTATGCCATAAAAAAGAAAGAAATCCTGCCATTCACAGCAACATGGATGAACTTATAGAAAATTAGCCAGGCACACAAAGAAAAATACTGTATGTCCTCCCTTATAAGAGGGAGCTAAAAAAATAAACAAATAAATTAAAAAAAAAGAAGGAAAGAAAGATACACCAATCATAATAATATGTTGAACTTTCACAAGGAGAGAACAGAACTCAGATTACCAGAGGTGGGAAAGGGGGACAGGGACGGGGTAAGGGTGAATTGATTAAGAGCCATAAAAAATGATAACAATGTATAATATTGAATATACTAATTATCCTGATTTGAGCATCACATATTGCACATCTGTACTGATATGCAACTCTGTAACCAACAAACATGTACAATCAATTATGTTTCCATTAAAAAAAACTGTAAACAAACAGAAAGGACATTGTTGGGTGGGAGGGGGGAGGGAGAGGAGGGAGGGAGGTTTTGGTAATGGGCAACAATAATCAACCACATTGTATATCGGAAATAAATAAATAAATAAATAAATAAAGTAAAAAATAATAAATAAATAAATAAATAAATAAATAAATAAATAAATAAATAAATAACAGCTTTACTAAAAAAAAAAAAAAACTGTAAAGTTTCCAATGGAATTGGGGGAAAAAAGGCAGAAAAACAGTTGTGAATTTATTGCTCTACTTCCATATCACTATCCTCACCAGGGAGAAGTTGGGGCACAGGAACACGTAGCTGTCCAGAGCTTAGGCTTCAGGGTCGGACAAACTAACTTTGATTCCTGACCACCACTTGCTCCATGTGGGTTGGACATGTTATGTGAGCCTATCAAGCCTCAGTTTCTTCTTTTGTAAAATAGGAATTCTCACAGCTTCATATTGAGATTAAATGAGATTAAATAACATAATGGATGGTGCATGTTAGTGCTGACCATAGAGGAGTGAAAGACTGAATATGCAGGTGGACATTTGTCAGACCATATGAACACAGAACCATGATGCATGGTCTGCAGTGACCAGCCCAGAAAACCAGCCCAGGAAGTCAGGCTACTATCTCTGGCAAGCAATGCAGCAATACAAACTATAATTCTGTAATAATCAGCCCCAAATAAGCAGGACTTGATTAATAACTTACAGTGTTTTACATTTTTGTCCCCATTTCCAATTTAAGACCATTCAGGGGAAGCCAAATATTCACCCGTAACCAATCACATGGGATGCCCCACTTCTAGTTAATCTACCTGGAGCTTCCCCAGACCAGCAGCCACCATCAGGGCACTCCTGGGGCTGTCCCTTTTCTCCATGACAAAGCTTTCCCACTCCTCNCCACCATCAGGGCACTCCTGGGGCTGTCCCTTTTCTCCATGACAAAGCTTTCCCACTCCTCTGCTTGCCTCTGAGTCTCTGCCAAGTGCTAGTGACAGTGGCTGACTCCCTTGCTTTAGCAAGCTCTGAATAAATAGACTTTGCTTATTCTCATTTGGTTGGTCTTTGTTTATTTCCACAGTATCATTCTATAAATGTTATGAATCATAATAAAATAACTGTTGAATTACATATGAAATCAATGAATCGTTGAGTAAAACATCCCCAGAGGATTCAGGCTTATAGTTATATAGCTCCATTTTTGTTTCTATTTTTCTTGATTTTAATTGAACCCTTGATAGCCTCTTGAATTCATTTTATTTTATCTAATGTTGATGTTTTTAGTAAATCGTTGATGGGAATGATGTCTGGTTAATGTTCCCAGTTTATTGGTTTGAAGTGCTGGTTAACTTGACAATGGATTTGTGTTCCTTTTCTAAGATCACAATGGCCAAACTTTCTAACTTGCTGTGCAAGGGAGAGCCACAGGAGGGGACAGTGACTTTTACAACAGACTGAGTCCTCTGTGTTGTTTTCCCAGATCTTTCAAACTTGTCACAATATGCTGGAGGATATAGGTTTGGGCTCTTGAATTATTATTCAGAAAGCCCTGTAGATTTCTTGACTTAATCTCCTGTGGCTGTAGGAGTGCATACAAATTGATTCTTTGATGGTTCATTCCAGTATTTTTAATGGGTATTGAATTTGAGTTATTCATGTCTAGATATCTGAAGGGTTTTTGGTTTTTTTAGTCTTTTTTTTTTCCTTTTGTGTGAAGAAAATGCACCATTTTTTTTCTATGCTCTATCAGTCACTTGGATCCTATATGCTTTTACAATAACTGCTGAACACCCAATAATTATATGTGCACTATACTTAGAAAACTCTGTGGTTCCCCCATTCATAAATGTTCATTTGGGGCTCACAGAACCTTCTCAATGACTGTACCCAGAAAAAAACACAGATTCACAAATTCCAGATAATGCTCCATATCTGATACTTTTCTTCCTAAATATGTGTTTCCCCCTTTCTCCTCCCAGCTTCAAAACAACCAGAATCTGCACAATCAGACCTACTACCTCTGACTAGTCATAATGCATGACCCCATAAGGGAAAGAAGAGGAAGAACAATCTGGTTCTCATGTAACCTGTTACACAAACCTCTTCTACCCCAAGCCCAGAGGAAAACAAGAGGAAACAAAACACATGACCGAATATGGTTTCAAGAGTGTCAATTAAATGGTGATAATTTATAACAGAAATTTTATTAAATTGTTGCTCTTAGCAATAGGTGGTGTGGCACAGAGCTAGACACAAGTGAAAATAATATAACCTGTAAATTTGCTGTTAATTTCAACCTTAACAGGCTAAGTCTGAGCAGAGACAGTTCTGTGCAGGAGGAAAAAGTGACATATTTCAGTCTCCACAGAGGCACTGATGCTTTACATAATGAAGAGAACTGAAGCTGTGTC
>NW_007731717.1:26028-31673 GCF_000696425.1 Galeopterus variegatus
ATATTTCAGTCTCCACAGAGGCACTGATGCTTTACATAATGAAGAGAACTGAAGCTGTGTCCTTATATCATATATATATATATATGTGAAGGAAGGGGACGAAGCTTATTTCATTGAATTTAAGGTTCTGCTTTATATCATATATATATATATATATATGTGAAGGAAGGGGACGAAGCTTATTTCATTGAATTTAAGGTTCTGCAACATGAGGAAAATAATACTGGTAAAGTACTCACAGGACAGAAGAATGCAGCATCAATTTCTACATGTGTAAATCCACTTTGCCTCAACTTGTGCTATCAGTTACCTTCCGAAGGCATAAGACCTGCTATTGTTTGTGTGTGGAATTAGGGGTGCACCTATAAACCAGGTGATTGCCTTGCCAACATGAAAACATGCCTGGTCAGAGAGTTCCAGACTTATCAGTGCTTCTAAATGGACATTTTAAAGGGAAGGTGAATTGGTTGTATCAAGTGACTGTAAGAAAGGATGCACTGAAGAAGCTGCGTTCATGCTCATCGTGGGACAGAAAAGAGGGAGAGGGCTTCCCGGCGAGGAGATGGCAGGACTCTCAGCCCTGCTCGAGGGGGAAGTGCTGGTTCTAGGATTTCATCTTCACAATAATTTGCAGGATAGAATATAGGCACAATCTCACCTGATCATGTCAGGAATGCCATGTAAGAGAAAGATTATGTGTATCATCAGAGACTGAAAATGTTCATTTCCCTGACACAAAACAATGTAATATAATTTGGAATGTTCCTTTAAAAATCCAAATTTGTTTTGCACTGATAGGAACATGAAGCAGGTGGAATACTGTGAAGAGAAAGTGAGCAGATTTATTTTTTAAAAAGTAGCCATTTATTTTTTCAAACCATGACTTGAAAATCAGTCTGCAGACCTTGGCAGGGAGAGTTCTCTGATGGCTGGAATCTGTGTGTTGGTGAATTTGTGAACATTTCATTTTGCAGATTAGTTGCACTTGACCTTTTTTCCCCTACTCTGGGGATGGCTTGTAGGACCCATGAACAGTCTGTGGAGGACTCTACAAAGGCATGTTCTGAATCAGGACAGCTGGTTCTTCAAGTGGCAATCACAGAGAAGCAGATGTTGAAAGTGATTGGAAGGATTTTTTCCCAGACAGAACACCAGCTTGAACTAGCTTAAGGTGAAATAGAATGTACTAGCTCACAGAACAGAAAATTCTAGCTTCAGATATGGCTGGATCCAGGGGTTCAACAGATCCTATGTCTTCTTACCTCCTACCTCTCCTGTCCCATGAATGGGTGTTATCTCAGGACGACTCTATGCTGCAGCCAAGTGGCCCTTGATCAGCTGGAGACCTCCACTGTCCATGGTACATGTGCATAAAATTTGGTTCATAACCCCCGCCTCTTAACTGAGACACTGTAGATAATGAGATCCTCAACACAGCACTGGCTGCAGGATCAGTACTCTAACTGTATCCAGCACATGGTGAAGGTATTCTTTGTGCTTCTAATAATCACCATAGCGTCTCTCTAGGGTCATTGATGTTTTGTAGGGAAACTGGACATTGTTCTGATTGCAGAATTTCAGGAAAGCGTACTTCCTTGTGATGAACACAGCATTAAGGGACACAGTGATGCAATATCTCAAGCTCAGTGCAAAGGAGTAGCTTTCAACATCTCATTCCTTCTCCACGTTGCACACTTGTGCCCTTTCTCTCCCACTTCACCCTCTGCCANATCTCATTCCTTCTCCACGTTGCACACTTGTGCCCTTTCTCTCCCACTTCACCCTCTGCCATCCTCCTACCCACTTTTATACCATGATCCCCACTGAACACAGTTATAGCACAGAGAGGAGACGGTGATCTTTCTTTCAGGGGCTCATCTGATAATCTTGTGACTGTTCCACACACTTGTCAGACAGTGTTTGAGGATCCCCATAAGGATCACAGCTCCCTCCTCTTGGCACCATACATATAATATTACAAGTAGTACATATCTTTAACCCATATCCAGTGCCAATTATTAAGTAAAAAATGAGTATATAATTATATCTTAACCACAAAAGGAACTGTAGAAGACACTGCGATTGGTCTATTCAATATTTATCACTATCTTTTTCATTTCATTTCTAAGGAAACCACTATGTTGTTTGGGTAGCCATGTGTCCAGCTAAAAATCTCATTTTCTTAGGCTTCCTTTCAGCTAATGATGACCATTTGACATAGTTCTGGCCAATGAGATGTAATCAGAAATTTCCTTGGAACCACTATGTTGTTTGGGTAGCCATGTGTCCAGCTAAAAATCTCATTTTCTTAGGCTTCCTTCCAGCTAATGATGACCATTTGACATAGTTCTGGCCAATGAGATGTAATCAGAAATTTCCTTGGGTGAGACTTCTAGGAAAACCTTGCTTCTCTCTAATAAAAAGAGACAAACTGAGCTGGCACACTCTTTTGGTCCTTTTATCCTCTCCTTTTTGCTGCCTGGAATACAGATGTGATGCCTGGAGGTAAAGCAGCTGTCCTATGAGCATGAGGATAAAAGCCACACCCAAAGGACAGCAGAGCAAGAAGGTAGGAGGAGCTTGCTTTCCTGAAGACAGTTTGGAATTACTATTCCCATCCAAACTGCGTATCTCTAGTATTCATTTATCTGAAAGAAAAGGGATTTGGATAATTCACTTTTTCAAGTTTATTGTACTTGTAGCTGAAGAAAATCCTAATGAACACCAAGTCTAAAATATTCCAAGAGAAAATGAAATGCCAAGAATCTTAGTAAACATCATGAAAGACACCAACAAAAATTGGGTCATGGATGCTTTTGAAAGACATAACAGAAAAACTAACCCACACACAGACATGCACATACACACACATACATGCACACGCAAACACAAATACACATGCACATGCTTTTCTAATTTTCTATAGATATTTTATCACTGGGATTAAAAGTGCACACTGAAAAATGTCACTAAAACGGTACACTTTCCTCCTTATTCATTAAAAAAATTTTTTAGTTAAAAAAGGAGGGCGCAGCATTAAAATTTTCCCAGAAAATTTGTATAAATACCCTAATTAGAAAGAACCAGCACCTTAGTGGTTTTCTTTATCGTCCTATGGCTGGACCAAATGACTTTCTATTTTGTTCTGTTATTGTAAAATTGCAAGGATCAGTGAACATTGATAATTGAAGCATGAAATAAAGACCAATTTCACTGAATTATAAATTTGGTCAATTGCCACTGGAGGCAATACCGCATGACTGCCAGACTTCCTCTGCAATCTGAACTAGGCTATCAGATTTCATGAGAAATAAATGAGTTGGTCTCTACTAACATTATACTTTATACATATTTAGTTTTATTATTTTAAATCATCAATGCAATATACTATAAGGACTGATTGTGCTATCGTCACTAAGAATCATGCAACAATTTCATTATCAGATTTGACTAATCTTTATCTTACTGGAAACAATGTCAGTCAGACATGCGTGATATTTTTTGCCTTTTCTTTTTTATTCACACTCACATTTTCTGAGTGGCATGTGGGAGTTATGGAGGTAAAACATATAGTACCCAAGGGAGAAATTTATTGTCTCTCCCTTTTTCTTGATATCACAGGTACAATTATTGTTTATAGAAAATAAAGACATGCAAAATAAATAGCTGAAGAGTTGAAACCAGGCAAATTGTTAAAAAAAAATCACAGAGATTGTTAAAAAAAAGAAAAGACCCTAAAGGAAACTGTCTGAATAATAATGACTTTTGACTTGACATTTAATAATAGATTTATTTAAAATAGTACTTCAAGATATAAACCAAACCTACAGGAGTTCAAGCCTTTTGCTAATACTACGAGGAGCTGATATTTAAACAATTGCATCTGGATGGTGCCAACTCAGAGGCAAAGGTAAGTGGGACCCCCAAAGTCATCTCCACTCATTCCTCTAAAAGCAAGGAATTAGTCAGTTTCTGTTGCTTACAAAAAACACAGCTGGAACTGGGTAATTTGTAAGAAAAAATTTATTGCTTATAGTTCAGAGGCTGGAAAGGCCAGCACCTAGGAAACACATCTGGTGAAGGCCTGGATGGTGGTAACAGTGACACGGGTTTTACATGGCAGAATGGCAGAGAGAGAGAGAGAGAGTAACCTTCTCCCATGCTCTCTTCTTAAAGCCCTCAGAACCATGCCCATGACCACCATTAAACCACCAACTTTTTATTCCATTTGCTAGGACATGGTCCTCACAACCTAATCACCTCTTCTGGGCCCCACCTTTCAATTACCATAATAGGATTTGCCACCCCCTAACACCGTCACAGAGGGGGTTAAGTTTCTTTTTTTTTTTTTTTTTTTTTTTTTTTTTTTNTTCTTTTTTTTTTTTTTTTTTTGTCTTTTGTCTTTTTCCGTGTCCGGCAACAGATCGCAACCCTCAGTGTTGCCCCCGTACCGGACCGGGGACCGGCAACGGGATTGCAACCCTCGGTGTTGCCCCCGCGCCTCGCTCAGCCAGTGAGCGGGAACTGGTCTGTATGTGGGATCTGAACCCTCGGGCGGGAGCGCCGCCGCGCATCCCAAGCGGTGCACTTATCCAGTGCGCCACCGGGCCGGCCCCGGGGGTTAAGTTTCTAATACATGGACTTTGGTGGACACAAATTCAATCCATTGCAAGCAAGGATGAAAGAACTAAAACAGAAATACAGTAATTACACCAGAATTGTTTTTTGTGCAAGGTTTCTAAAAAAATAAATTGTAGTTTTCTAAATGATTGTCCTGGCCTAAATGGACTTTTGACAAACTATCTGAGAAATAAAAATGACAAGTAGTACATGATAACAGTAACTGTCTCAGGCTGGGTTTCCTAGAAGCAGGCCCTGAGATGGTGTTTGTGGTGCGAGGTGTTCCTCTGAGTTACCACCAGTGAAAGGAGAGAGAAGAGGCAGGGCTGGGCAGAGGAGAAGTCCAAGTGCGATGGGAGCAAGCCTCACCACTGCCGTGGGCAGCTCGGGAGTGGACTTGCTGGAAGAGTCGTCCTGCATCGGGCTACACCGGCCATACCTTCCCTCCCTTCCTGCTCAGTCTCTGGGTTTGGGTGCCCAGAGAAACGAGTGACCATGGGTGAGGTGTCTCCCTGCAGCTGAAGCAGACCCTGGAGGGACTGAAAGCTGCCACCGGTGTTCACTGACCCTACTCCCTGCCTCTGGTCAAGAAGTCCTTCCTCAAAGGGAGCTGGGTGGTGCATCTCTGTGTCTACTGAAGTGAAACTTTCAATGTTAAAATTTTCACAAGTATGAGTTCCCCATGCTTTATGTTAGCCAACAGTTTCAAGGCAATTGCACTTATTTGTTGTAATTTATTCATTAGGATCAGTAATTTTCTTTGATCATATAATTTCTTTCTTTTTTTTTTCCTTTTTGTCTTTTTTACTGACCGGCAACGGGATCGCAACCCTCGGTGTTGCGCCCGCACTGCGCTCAGCCAGTGAGCGGGAACCGGTCTCCACATGGGATCCGAACCCTCGGCGGGAGCGCCGCCGCGCTTCCAAGCAGCGCACTCTCCAGTGTGCCACTGGGCCAGCCCTTTGATCATATAATTTCTAACTTGGTAAAGGAGGTAACATGTGCCAATAGGTTAGAAGCAACTC
>NW_007731717.1:32190-46270 GCF_000696425.1 Galeopterus variegatus
CCAGTGAGCGGGAACCGGTCTCCACATGGGATCCAAACCCTCGGCGGGAGTGCCGCCGCGCTTCCAAGCAGCGCACTCTCCAGTGTGCCACCGGGCCAGCCCTTTGATCATATAATTTCTAACTTGGTAAAGGAGGTAACATGTGGCAATAGGTTAGAAGCAACTTAAACATCCATTGTGAAAATCATTACTGGTTGCCTAGCTAATATTCATTCTTCCCTTCTTTTTTCACTAACCAACTCTGTATTTGTTTGTTTGTGTTGGTGGCAGTGGGATGCTCACCTAAAAAGGCTCAGCTACCCCCAGACATGAGGCTGGTCCAGGAAATGTAGGCACAAGTCCCTGGAGGAGGCAATCCTACAGTCATACCATGCTCTCTCTGTACTGATAAATGTGCATGGCAGCTGTCCTGTGACCCTGAGGCTGGAATCTGCATATAGGAGTGGAGAATCAGAAGGAGTTTGGATCCCGGAGCAGTGGGACTGTGCCCCTAAACTCCTTATTTGAGGAAAATAACCCCGAATGTGTTCACTCCAGTATTAAGGGGATTTGGAGCAAATAGCAGGGATACACCTGCCTTTGCATACCCGTCATTGGAGGTGATACTTTGCCTCACCAATAAAAGCCATCATGGGTGGACGGTTTTCTTTGTGGCTGAAACTGTGTTTTTAATTTTCTGTTTCTAACACTGGAACAGGACAGTATCCAGAAATTACTTTATGTGATTTCTACTTCCCAATGCTGCTGTTTTCCTCTAACATTAGACAGGACCCGGGAGGGCAGGTGACCCTGCAGAAGTCCTTCTTCACTAGGAGTCCCTGCCTCAGAAGAACCTGAGATAAAGTCACCATTTTCTTATCATCTGGACAGAGGTGAGCCAGGGGGCACAGTCAGGTCAGGGAAACCTCTGGCTGAGCCTGGACCATGCTTCAGACTGCTGAGAGGAAGGTGGAGCCTGGTGGACCAAGGTGGGAGGTGACAGAATCCAGGTAAGACAGGGAGACCACCTCAGGTGGGTAAGCTGTGAAGTCAAGAGACACCAGGATGGAGTGGTCCAGGCACACAAGAAAGGAGCCTGGCTTTTTGCAGCTAAATAATAAAACAGGAAGAGACACATTTTATGTAGTCCCACGTGGAATCCTCAGACTTCACGCAAGGGTAGGGAGAGCTGGGCCGAGGCGCCTAAGAAACTTCACCCAAGTTCATCTAATGACAGCTGAAAAACTATCTCACCTTCAGTCCAGGTTTCATCATATTATTCTTTTTTAAAACTTAAATTGCATAATTGTAAAGAAAGAGTAAATGTTGCACTCCTATGGATGTGGGGGATTGATGACAGAATGTATCCCTCATCTCTGCACCCCTCTCCTATCCAATATTGCCCTCACAGGGCCCAGAAGGAGCAGAGGCACCCCACAATGTGACAGATCCACCCAGGCAGGGGAGATTGGAGGCACCTTGAGACAATCTCATTGCCTTGAAGACAAACTAAAACCAATAACACTGAGCTTCACTGAGAAGCAATATGGTGTGTTGTAGAATGAACTAGCAAAACACTCAAGGTTTTTCTTCATCCTGAGTAAGACCATGATTCATTGGTCCTGTTAGTTTACCGAGTGCCAAAAGCTGGGTCTACGATGACACTGATATTTCATTAATGATGTTATTGTATTTTTCTGCCATACCTCAAGTTATCTTTATTTGATTATATATTGAATGTATAATTCAATAGCAAGATATTGTCTAATTATAATGAATAATCTGGATACATTCCATTGGTCAGCAAAACTCTTCACAGCATCTGTATCAATTTTGAAGTGCTTACAAACCAACAAGATGATGACAAAATAATAAAAAAAAATGAGCAAAGGATGAAAAATGTAAGTTCAAAAAGTACGAAGGGCCAATATATACATGCACAGAGACCCAGCGCCACTGGGATTCAGAAATGCAAAACACCATTTCTTATTTAATATGTCAGTCAAGATAAAAGAGAGAAGGATGTTGTCAGGGGTGTGTGGAAACTAGCTCCGTTCTAGCACAAGTACCATCTAGCACGTTTTGGAAGGCCAGTTGTTAAAATAATGGAAAAACTTGAAAGTTTTGCTTGGTATTCAATCCACATTACCTATCTCCTACATAAACATAGCAGAATCCTGTAAGGACTGGGTGGTGAATCCATACTTTCCTATGGGACTCCCAGCCCAATGCTCTCCCTTGCTCATTTTCTGGCACAAACAACTAGGTAGAACAACATGGTGACATGTATTTATTGACGTTGTGAGTGAAGGAGCAGGATCCACTTTGGGAGGAAGATATAGAAACATTCATTCATTAAAAATATACCTTCTTGTAATGATATAGAAACATTCAGGATATAGAAATATTTATTATAGCTACCAGGGATCACGATGTGCCTTCTATGCAGCAGTTTCACTTTTGTGTTGGGGGAAGAGAGAGGTAAGTGAGGTGAGGAGTGAGTTGGTGGTGCTGGTAGCTCAAGCAGTGGAGTTTTAAGGAAGTTTATGGTGGGAAAAGAGCCACATGGGTAATGGGAATAACATACAGAGCTTTTCTTTCTTTCTTTTTTTTTAAGATAGAAGATTCTTAAGTAGTTTTTAATGCAAATGAGTAGCCCTAGATAGTAGGGTTGAATGGACAGCAGAAAAGAGAGAATTGCTAGACCAGGGTGCTTAAGAATTAGGAGGTGATGGGACAAGTCCCAGGGCACGTGGGGAGAAGCTGGGCTTGTTTCAGGGGCATCTGGTGAACAGGAGGGAAGGAGAAACTGAGGAATAAAATGCAGGCGAGTTTGTAGAAAAGGTGATACAGATCTGAGCCAGATCAATGGCTGATCTCCCGGAAGAGGTGGAAACAAGGGCTTCTGTTGAAAAATGCATGGATCGTTCAGGAGAAGTGGAAATATTTGAAATAATCATGGCAGAGAGTGGGGAAATATGTTGTTTATAGCTTAGAGACTTCAACGGATTGAAAGGGGGTGAAGTCTCCTCTTTTCTGGCTTGTTTTAATCTAGGGAGATTTTTCTCCTGAACATTTCTATATGTACTGTAAAAAATACCATCTTTTTTATTCACAGGATTTTATTAAAAATTGTGAATGAAAATATAAAGAAACTCTCCTCTGAATATGAAGTGGCTTATCTGTCTGGTTATTGCTTTTCCCACTTACCATTTGTACAAGAAGCATGTAGTTTGCTGTAAAGTGAATGGTTTTGTAAGCAAATATATAATAGACAAAAAAAAAAAATGAACAAAAGGACAATCTAATAATAATACAATTCAACTCCCCTGCTATTGTCTTGTAATAAAAATGACTGGAAAAGGCACTTTTGGTCCATGTAATTCAAAAAATAGCTACTGGAAAGACAGTTCAAAATAACGAAAACAAGCTGTATTCTAAACAACTTTATAAAAGTATGACTCTTCATATTTCAGTAGGAAGTGCTGTAACTTCCACGTATTCTCTACTTTTTGTGTTACTAGAAATAGTAACAATTGTTGCTTATTATTCGATTCAGGTGCCAAGGAAACTTAAGTAAACTCACGTAAATCCATTCCTCCACTGTGGCGTATCTGTCGTTCATTTATTATTTTGTAAGGCTTCAAAGAATTCTGGGTCCACAATTTTTGTTGGGTACATGCATTAAAAATGCATTTCCACTCTGGTTTGTAGTTCTACTTTCTAATATTTAACAGAAGTTCATAATTTTAATGTATTACTGTTTTCCTTTATTGTTAATGTTTATTGTGTTCTGTTTAGGAAGTTTTACCTATTTTTAAGGTCAAAAATATTCTCCTATATTATGCTTTAGAAGACTTATTGTTCTTTTATCATTTTTTAAAATGTTTTGTTTTGTTTTTATTGGTTATGAATATTCATGGGGTACAACGCAAATTGTTACCACTTGTGCCTAAGATGTGATGGCCAGATCCATTCTGGCAGCATGTCCATTACTACAAATTGTGATTGTACCCTGTGTCCCCCACCCAATTATCTCTTCAATTATCCCCAACCTCCCTCCCCATCTCCTTTTCCCCACTCCACTTTGTATCCCTAGGTATATGTTCTCTCCCTCTGAAAGTCCAATGTGTACTGTGGTCTGTTTTTCCCTTCTGTATCTCTTAGCCCCCAGTTATGAGAGAGTACATACGGTATTTATCCCTCTGTGCTTTGCTTATTTCACTCAGTGTAAGTTACTCCAGGCTCATCCATGTTGTCGCAAATGGGAGAATTTCATTCTTTTTTATGGCAGAATAGTATCCCGTGGTGTATATACCACAGTTTCTTATCCAGTCATCCATTGATGGACATGCTTCTGCACAGCAAAGGAAATAATCAATAGAGTAAAATGACAACCTACAGCATGGGATAAAATTTTTGCTAACTACGCATCCAAGATGGGATTAATATCTGTAATATACAAGGAATTCAAGCAATTACACAGTAAAAAACCAAATACCCAATTAACAAAATGGGATAAGGAACTGCAGAGACATTTTTCAAAGGAAGATATACAAATGGCCAATACGTACATGAAAAAATGCTCAACATCACTAGTCATCAGGGAAATGCAAATCAAAACCACATTGAGATATCTTTTCACCCCGGTTAGACTGGCTATAATCAAATAGACATTGAATAACAAATGCTGGTGAGGATGTGGAGAGAAGGGACACTCCTACACTGTTGGTGGGACTGTAAGTTAGCACAACACTATGGAAAAGAGTATGGAGGTTCTCAAACAACTACAAATAGATCCTCCATATGATCCAGCAATTTCACTTCTGGGCATATACCCAGAGGAATGGAAATTTTCGTGTCAAAGGGATACCTGCACTCCCATGTTCGTCGCAGCTCTGTTCACAATAGCCAAGATAAGTTCTTTTATCATTTGGATCTAAAATCTACTTGGAATCGATTTTTGTCTATGGTATGAAATTGGGGTCAATGTATATTTTTTCTATGTGAATAACCACTTGACCTGTTATGATTTATTCAAAAGACTGTTCTTTTTTCCACTACACTGCAGTAGCAGCTTCTGAATAAGTTACATTTATGGATGAGTCTGTTTCTCATGTTATAGAATTTCACACTCTATTTTTCTCTGTCAGTTGCCACCTTTATAAAGATTCTTCCAACTTTTTAAATCTTGTTCAAGCTTATCTTGGCAATTCTCAGCCATTTGCATTTCTACATGGATTTTAGCTTCATCATCTAAATTTCTACATAAAGACCTGCTGGAATTTTAATTAAAGTGCTTTTCTTAAGTCATTCTTGGTCTCAGAAGCATTTCAATATTTCACCATTATGTACGCTTTCTTTTGTAAGTTCTTTGAAGATACTATTTGAAAAAAATTATTGTTACATAAAGCAAACAAATTTTATTAAAAGTCAAAAAATTTGAATGCAATAAACAAGATTGACCTATATTGAACCTGGATTTCATATCACATTTTCAACTCATATGGAACAGCTAAAATAATTTGATCTCAAAAAAGAAACGATGTTTCTCCCTCTTTATTATTGTGTTATTTAGAATAAAAGACAGAGATATCTACATGAGAAAAATAAAAGCAAATTTATTTCTTGGAAAATTTTATATTGTCTATGGAACCAAAGCTACTTAAAAATGCCTATTTTTTTCAGTCTTCAAATTACATGAACTTTCGGGGCTTGGAGAAGAGATAAACTATTGTGACACAGGTCACCCTAAGCAGGTACCTAAGTATGATTGACTCTGAACAGTCTGAAGAGATGTGAGAGAAGCAAAGACTATACCCCAAGTCTGTCCTCCTGGAGAGAGCACCTTAGGGAGGGCTTGATGTCATTGCCAAAGAAGTCAGAAGCATCTCTCTCCCAACATAGGGAATTCATTAGAGCACTGGACAGATGAACATCACTCATCTCTCTGGAACAAGTTGATTCTTAATTACTTATTGCTTTAGTCACATTTCAAGTACCAGAGAAGGGAATTAATGCAGATATATAATGTTATTGGTATTGTCATTATCAGTGTATTTCATATGGATTTAGTAGAAAGAGCATCTTTAATAAGATCAGAAAATAGTGACACTATTATATTGGTGTAATGGTGTAAACTATAACTTCTTTTAATATGCATGTGAGTGAATGAAAGACACATTACGAAATGAATCAATCCCTTCATAAATTGAAAAGAGAGAAATTTATGGAAACATTTGCTGTGAGAAAGTCACTTACCGAGTGAGGAATTACAGATGGGTTTATGTGCTCCTTGGGAGACCAGGCACCTTCCCTCCCTACCAGCTTTTGAGAATAGAGTATATAAAAGCAAATAAAAGTGAAGGAGAAATAATTTAAGGGGTATTAATAATAGAGAAGAAATGACAAATTGAAATGTGGAGATCAATACCTGAAAGCGTTGTAACTCCAAATTCTGAAGTACGGCATTTTATCGGAAAACTCCATTTGGGTTTTTTGAAGTATCCACAGTGTAAAGTTTCCTTTCATAACTGCTGTCCTTGGAAAAGTGGTCAAAATGCTATTTTTATTATGTTGAGGTTATGGAAATCTGCCGTTTCTTGTAAACTAATAGTGTACTTCCCATAAAGCCAAAAGAAAGAAAAAGAAAACATAGAATACAATGTAAAATAGAAGTATAATTTAAAAAACTATGTTAACTAAAATGGAGGGAATAAGATGTAAATCCTTCTAGGAGAGGCACGTGTGGGGAAACTTTATGAAATACCTGAGGCAAATAACAACTTATGATGTTGAGGCTCAAGTGTCACATAATCCTATCAGACTCAGTCACATAATCTTTTCCTAGTCACATAATCTTATCAGACTCAATTAATATGAGAGAAATCCAATAGTTAGGTAAATCCACTGATTAATATTGAGTGAAACAGTGTATTAGCCATGGCTCTCCAGAGAGACAGAATCAATAAGATGTGTTGTAAATATATGAGAGGGACTGTATTAGGGGAATGAGCTCATGCGATTGTGAAGAGAAGTCCATGATAGGCTGTCTGCAGACTGGATGCCGGTAGCGTGATCTGAAAACCTCAAAGCCAGGGAAGCTGAAGTGTCCTTGTGTGAGTCCTGGAGCTCAAAAGCTGAAGAGTCTCGAGCTTTGATGTCCGCTGACAGGAGAGCAGAGTATGTCCCAGTTCCAGTGGATACACAGAGTGATTTGCCATTTTTCCTCCTTTTTTTTTTTTCTTGTTCTCTTGGGACCTCCAGTGTATTGGATGGTTTCCACCCATATTGAGGGTGGATCTTTCCCACCCAGTCCACTCAGGCTCTCATGCTAATCTCTTCTGGAAACACCATCACAGACATACCTAAAAAGATAGCTTTATCAGGTTTCTTGGCATTCCTTAGTCTAATCAAGTTGATACCTAGAATTAACCTTTATGAGTACACTCCTTGTCAATTTCCTGTCCATACTATCTCCTTAAATCATACTTAATCTTAAAATGGGACAGTGATGTAATAGTTTTGCCTAACATGATGCATCTATTTTGTGTATAAATGAAAACATATTAATCCCTTTCCCAGATGAGGAGGTAAAGTTCTTGGGTGATATTTACCCTTCTCCTGCTGGCCAATGACTTAAGTGATATGAATTAACAATCTTTAAATGCTGATATAAAGTCAGCAAGTCTCACGGTACATAATAAAGAATAATAGGAACAGAAGCAAACATAACAGCTCTATATACATGGAGACATATTCTCAACACAAAAGGGAAAACAATTACAACCCTCATTTCTGTAACTGGTCGTGTGATCAAAGCTTGTATTTACAACTAGCTTCCTCTACTACCCGTTCTGTATTCTCTTTGCCTTTAGTGAGCACCTCAGCGGGTCTTGGTTCTCAACCTGGAAGAGTGACCCAAACCTTCATCCCTGAAGAGTCTGGGCCATTTGTAGTCTTGCCTGGATTTGGTTGTTGTAGTTTTCCATTGACCTTAATCACAGGGCATGATAGTACTAAGAGACGTCCTAAGGGATCTCCTGTATTCCAGACATAATCTTCCTCACCTCCATTGTGGAGTAGTGTCCAACTTCCCCTTGGTAGTCTGGTCAATCACCCCAGCCAACTCTGTGACTCCTTTCTTAGCCTGTGTACTCAGAGGCATGAGGAGCCCAAAGTGGCCAAGTGAACAGCTTTAAATTTCAGTTCAATGAGATCGTTTTTGTGTCTCCTGATGGAAGCATTTCTCCTTCCGGAACCAAGACCTCTAGACCAGCAGAGCATAACGTTGTGGGAATAGAATGCAAAAATTTTGCTAGTGGGTCACTAGGGTAATGGTGAGTGGTCCACCCCTTGATTCTGGGACCTTTGAATCCTGGCTATGGGAGAAACAGTACCATATGTTGGGTGCTGACTTGGAGCATATACAGACTTCTGGAGAACCTTGTCCCAACCCTGCAGGGTATTGTCACCTAGCTGACATTGTAACTGTGACTTCAAAAGGCAATTCCACCATTCTATCAGACCAGCTGCTTCAGTATGATGGGAAACATGGTAAGACAAGTGAGTTCCAAGAGCATGAGCCCATTAAAACACTCTTTTGGCTGTGAAATGATTCTCTTGGAGAGCAGAATCAGTGCTGTGTGGAATACTGTGACAGTGAATAAGGCATTCTGTGAGTTGATGGATGGTAGTTTTGGCAGAAGCATTTCATGCTGGGAAGGAAAATCCATATCCAGAGTTAAGTGTCTATTCCAGTAAGGATAAAACCCTGCTCCTTCCATGATGGAAGTGGTCCAATGTAATCCACCTGCCAACAGGTGGCTGGCTGATCACCCAGGGACTGGTGCCATATCAGGGGCGCATGTTGGTCTTTGCTGCTGGCAGGTTGGGCACTCAGCAGTTGCCATAGCCAGATTAGCCTTGGTGACCAGAAGTTCACGTTGCTGAGCCCATGAGTAACCTCCATCCCTGCCACCATGGCCACTCTCCTCATGAGCCGCTTCAGTATGAGCCCCTGATGACAGGGGTGGCTGAAGAAAGAGTCTGAATAGTATCCACAGAACATGTCATCCAATCTACCTGATTATTAAATTCCCCCTCTGTTGAGGACAACTTTTGATGAGCATTCACTTGGGAAACAAATATCTTTATCTCCTTTGCCCACTCAGAGACATACCTCTTCCCCAAATTTCCTTCTCACCAATTTTCCAATTGTGTTCTTTCCAAGCAAGTCTCAAGCCGTGGTTAAATTGACCACACCTGTGGCTTGACCCACAGCTTTAGAAAATACAAGCCAGGAGCCTTGGTGATGTCCACGTGGTGTTAAGTCTGCAGGCTCACAGAAAGCCAGAGCTGTGGAGGCTTCGGAACATCCACCCCAATTTCAAAGGATATGCAAAAAAGCCTGGGACCTGGAAGAGATCTGTCACAAGGGTGGATTCACCACAGAGTCGTCACTAGCATGATGTCAAGAGGAAATGTTGGGTCAGAGTTGCAGCAGAAAAACCCCAACAGTGCCATGCCTAATTGAACCGTGGGAGTGAGATCACCATGCAGACCCCAGACTTGTAGAGCTACCAGAGTGCCATGACAGCCTATGAGAGTTAAAACATCACCTGAAACCAGGAAAGCCATAGAAGCAGAGCTGCCCAAGGACTTGGGGACCCAACCCCCACACCAGCATGCAAAGGACATGGAACATGGAGTCCAGGTACATGATTCACCAGCTTTAAGATTTAATGTCTGCCCTGCTGGGTTTTGGGACTTGTTTGGGACCTGTTATCCCTTTCTTTTGGCCTATTTCTTCCTTTTTGAATGGTAATATGTACACTATGTTTGTCTCTTTATTGTATCTTGAAAATAGATAACTTGTTTTGATTTCACAGATTGAACTTTGGACGCTTTGAGATGAAATAAGTTAAGACTTTGGGGATTGAATGAGTATTTACCTGTGAGAAGGACATGAACTTTGGAGGCCAGGGTTGGAATGCTGTGGATTGATTGAATTGAGTCCTCCAAAATATATACATTGGAAGCTTAATTCTCACTGTAACTGTTGAGGGTGGGAAATCCTATTATGGTAGTAACTGTTGAGGGTGGGAAATCCTATTATGGTAATTGAAAGGTGGGGTCTTGAAGCGATGATTAGGTTGATGGTTTAATGGTGGACATGGGTGTGGTTCTGAGGTCTTTAAATAGCACACCAGGAGCTCTCTCTCTCTGCGCCACCATTTTCTGTGATGTGGGACCCCTGCATTGCTGTAAAGCCACTACCTTACCATAAATTGAAAGGTGGGGTCTTGAAGCGATGATTAGGTTGATGGTTTAATGGTGGACATGGGTGTTGTTCTGAGGTCTTTAAAAGAATAGCACACCAGGAGCTCTCTCTCTCTGCTCCACCATTTTCTGTGATGTGGGACCCCTGCATTGCTGTAAAGCCACTACCTTACCATGTGTGTTCCCTGAACTTTGGACTTCCCAGCCTCAGATACTTTAAGCAATAAGTTTTGTTTTCTTTACAAATTATCCAGTTGCAGATATTTTGTTATAAGCAACAGAAAGGGACTAATAAAAATAGTAGTCAATTTTCTCTCTTAGCCCAAACCAGTGTCTTGCCTTCATTTCTTGTTTTGAAATAGGTGGAAATATATTACTCTTTCTATCAGAAAAAGGAAAAATTATCAAAACAGTTTTAATCAGACTTGTTAATAATTTTCAAAAGCCAATAGTCCATCAAAAGTTATTGTTTGAAAAGATTCATGTTACTTCCTGCTGCTTAAGCCATTTCCTTCACACAGAGTGCTGCCTGACTTATTTAAGCAAACCCACCTGACCATTCTATCAGCATGTATTAGTCCATTTCTATTGCTTATAACAGAGTACCTGAAACTGGGTAATTTATAAAGAAATAAAATTTATCCCTTACAGTTTCAGAGGCTAGGAAGTCCAAGGTCCAGGGACATATCTGGTGAGGGCCTTCTTGGTGGGAACTCTCTACAAGATCCTCTGGTGACCCGAGTGTCACATGGTGAGAATAGGCTGAGCAAGAGAGAAATAACTTCCTCATTTTCTCTCCTTTTAAATCAGCAAGAACCATGCCCATGACCACCCATTAAACCATCAACCCATTACTTCACGAATGGATCAATCCATTCACAAGGGCATAGTACTTAGCCAATCACCTTTCAAAGACCCCATCTTTCAAATAACTGGATTTCCCACCTTGTTAATGCTCTTACAATGGTGGTCAAGTTTCCATTACTTGAACTTTTTGGGGACACATTTAACCTATAGCATTCTGCCCCTGCCCCCAAAGTTCATGTTCTTCTCACAGGTAAATGCATGCATTCCATCCCCACAGTCTTACTCATTTCAGCTTAAAAGTCCAAAGTCTCATTTGTGAAATCAAACAAGTTATCTACTGCCAAGATACAATGATGGGACTAGCATAGTGTACCTATTCCCATTCAAAAAGGAAGAAATAAGCCAAAAAAAGTGGTAATAGGTCCCAAACATGTTCCAAACTTAGCAGTGCAGGCATCAAATGTCGAAGCTGATGAATAATTTACCTTGACTACATGTTCAGCCTCTTCTGCACAGCAGTGCAGGGGTTGGGCCACCAAGTCCATGGGCAGCCCCAGCCCCACTTTTCTGGGTTCAGTCTATGCTTCAGCTCTTCAGGCCAGTGTTCCACTCTGGTAGTTCTATGATTCTGGGGTCTGAGTGGTGGTGCCCACTCCCATAGCTCCTCTAGGCATGAGCCTGGTGGGGTTTCTCTGGTGCAACTCTAAACCTACATTTCCATTTGGCATTGCTCTTGTGGAGGTCCTATGCAGTGACTCCACCCCATGATAGTTTCTTCTGGAACTTCAGGCTTTTTGATAAATCCTTTGAAACTGTGGTGGTGGCTCCCATGCCTCCACAGCTCTGGCATTCTGTGAACCTGCAGACTTCGCACCATGTGGTTGGTGCCAAAGCTTCCAGCTTATGTCTTCGAAGCTGCAGGTCCAGCCACATCTGGGGCCAATTTACCCATGGCTGGAGCAACCAAGGCGGGCTGTGTTGGAATATAGGAAGCAGCTTCTGAGGGTGACCTTGGGCAGTGAGCCCATGGAGGGTGCCATAGGCCTGTTCTCCAAAACCATTCTGTCTCCCTAAGCCTCTGAGCCTGTCATGGGAGGGGCAGCTTTGAAGATGTCTGAAATGCCTTTGTAGTCTTTCTTCCCTTCTCTTAATGATGCTTTCTTTCTGTCCTGTTCTTCTTATCAAGTGGTCTCTGGGCTACACCTTTGGTGTTCTCTATTGAACACTATTTTTACTTTTTATGTGGCCAGGCTGAGCATTTTCCCAATATTTAGCTCCTGTTTCCCCTTTACTTATAAATTTCAGCTTTATATCATGGCTTTTCTGCCACAACACAGTGTAGGCTGTTACAAGTATCCACACAGATTCATGAATGCTTGGAAGTTTCTTCTGCCAAATACCCTGGTTCATTACTTTTAAGTTCCATATTCCATAAAACTTTTTTGCATCAACAGAATGCAGACAAGTTCTTTGCATGAAACTGTGGTGGTGGCTCCCATGCCTCCACAGCTCTGGCATTCTGTGAACCTGCAGACTTAGCACCATGTGGTTGGTGCCAAAGCTTCCAGCTTATGTCTTTGAAGCTGCAGGTCCAGCCACATCTGGGGCCAATTTACCCATGGCTGGAGCAACCAAGGCGGGCTGTGTTGGAATATAGGAAGCAGCTTCTGAGGGTGACCTTGGGCAGTGAGCCCATAGAGGGTGCCATAGACCTGTTCTCCAAAACCATTCTGTCTCCCTAAGCCTCTGAGCCTGTCATGGGAGGGGCGGCTTTGAAGATGTCTGAAATGCCTTTGGAGTCTTTCTTCCCTTCTCTTAATGATGCTTTCTTTCTGTCCTGTTCTCCTTAGCAAGTGGTCTCTGGGCTACACTTTTGGTGTTCTCTATTGAACACTATTTTTACTTTTTATGTGGCCAGGCTGAGCATTTTCCCAATATTTAGCTCCTGTTTCCCTTTTAATTATAAATTTCAGCTTTATATCATGGCTTTTCTGCCACAACACAGTGTAGGCTGTTACAAGTATCCACACAGATTCATGAATGCTTGGAAGTTTCTTCTGCCAAATACCCTGGTTCATTACTTTTAAGTTCCATATTCCATAAAACTTTTTCTCGTCAACAGAATGCAGACAAATTCTTTGCTACCATACCACAAGGGTGAACCTGCTCCAGTTTCCAGTAAGTTCTTCCTCATTTCTATCTGAGACCTCCTTAGAATGGTCTTTTTTGTCTATATTTCTATCAGCATTCTGGTCACCGTCATTTAACCAGTCCCTAAGAAGCTCCAAACTTTCCCTGGTCTTCTTGTCTTCTAAACCCTCATTAGAATCTAGGATTTTTCCAGCTTGTTCTTCCAAATTCTTCCAGCTTCTGTGCATCACCCAGTTCCAAAGCTGCTTCCACATTTTCAGGTTTTCATCATAAATAACACCCCATTCTTGGTACCAATTTTCTGTATTAGTCGTTTCTGTTGCTTAAGAATACCTAAAACTGGTCATTTTTTAAAGAAATAACATTTACTTTTTAGTTTCAGATGCTGGGAAGTCAAAAGTCCAGGGACACATCTGGTGAGGGCCTTCTTCTTGATGGTGACTTTCCACAGCAATGCAGGGTATTACATACTGAGATGGACTGAGCAAGAGAGAACTACTTGTTCAGTTCTTCACAAGAAGAACTCACTTGCTCTCCATTCAAAGCTATCAGAACCATGCTTATTACCACCCATTAAACCATCAACCATTACTCTGTGAATGGATCAATCCATTCATGAGGGCACAATCCTCAGAACTGATCACTTCCAAAGACCTCACCTTTCAAATACCAAAATTGGTTTTCCTGCCTTCTTAACATACTTACAATGGGGGTCAAATTTCCAATACATGAACTTTGGGGGGACACATTTAATCCATAGTTCTGTGAAATATGAGGGGTCCTCAAAAAAATCATGGAAAGAATCTGTTATCTTTTAATTCTATTTTCCAACCAACTTTTTGAAGTGCTGTTGTATATCCTC